>NC_069080.1:67589192-67892525 GCF_025698485.1 Gossypium arboreum
TCTCCTCGTTTTTCTCCCTGATAACCCATTGATCTTTTCCATAATTTTCTCTTCTGAACACTCCCCTTGGAGCTATCTTCACGCCACTTCCATCTTTCTAGAAGGCCAAAATTAAACTTCTAAAAAATACTAAGCTAGGATTCGAACCTTGGATCTCCTTGCTAGCTATTAACGCCACCTTTCTACTCCCTAAGTGGCTTCACTTAGCCACTCCTCCACAAGGCTTTTTGATGCTATTTTTCCCTTATTTTTATTTAAAAGCCCACCTACTTACCAACCCTAATTCTTTTAATAATTAAATTAAAATTCCTCTACCACAAAACTCGAACCCAGAACTTCTCCAACATACCTAGACACTTCAAATTCCTTAAACCCTTAAAGCCAACATGTCATTTGTCATTTTCTTGCTCACTTAAAAATTTTATGAGACCCATAGCCCAAAGCCCAATTCATCTAGGCCCAAAATTCAGGGTGTTACAATCATGGAACAGATTCATCACTTACCCTTTTAACAACCAAACCTATCAAGCTAATATACATTCATCATCACTTTAATTATATCATATTTCATAATTCCATCATAAACTGACTGTTATATCGAAAACATATCATACTTATTATCTTTCATAGCTGAAACATATTATTTAAGACCAAATACAACCCAAAATTTCCATCACCAAATTAACAAAGCCAAACTCATCAAAAATTATAATTAAGAACATATAAGACCAAATCTAAGCAATATAAGCAAGCCATTTTCGCATGGCTTAAAATACATATACTTTCAAAATAAACTAACTCCAAGGCTAGCATATAGATGCCATAATTTGAGTTCAACTTATTAGGTACCAAAAATAGTAGATAGTGTGATGATCATTGCTGACGATCCTCGAGCTCGTAACTTGATCCAAAATATATAAAATAGAGTAAACATGAACACACAGAGAAGCTATCATAGCTTAGTAAGTCATAAGCACATAAATAACCCAATGATATAAATACTCATTTTAAACTAACCGAATTACAATAACATTACCGTGTTTAATATCAAACTTACAAACTTCATAAATAAAGCCGATACTACTGTTTCTTTTTTTATTTGATTTTATTACTATTTGATGAATTTAATGTGATTCTAGGAATGGATCGGGTAACTCTGCATGATTGTAACACTTGTAATATGTATCCGTCGTCGAATTAGAGCTATGAGGCATTACCGTTCATATCACAACTCATACCGTTATGCGCTACATTTTACAATACAAAATTATAAACATATTAATGCTTGCAACATTATCAAATATCAAATCTTACAAGTCACATTGTTCATATGATAACATAATTAAAACATGATTCAGTATACATCAAAACAAATTATATATTTACATATAGAACATATAGCTAATCAACAGCTTCATTAATTGAATGATAATCCTATTTTCTATGAAGGTCTTGTACATGTACGTGTTGTGCTTCAACAAAATAATTTCAAAACCAAACTTGTCACTCATTTATGTGACATTACCATATTAGTCAATATGAATTTCACATCTGATATATTAATACAGTTTAATGCATCCATTTGAATAAATGTATATATAAATAAGACATCTAAACACATTTGAATTAAACTTTATAGCAAGTCATATATACAGTTTAACAACAACCAACATATAAGATATGCAACATGTTTCACCAAGCTTAAGCATATTTCACCATTTTATCTAAAACCATTTTCGAACACAAGTAATAACTCAATATCAAAATCTTGCATAATTCACTATAACCTTAATCTGACATTTTAATAACAATTAACAACTTCTGCACAAGCTTATAATTAAACCAATTGAATACATATTACAAAATTTAATATGCAATCATATAAGCAACTTTAGTACATTATAACATGACCGAATGTGTTATTAAAGCATATGCATATACATCATGCATAATTTACCCTAAAATATAAAGACCATACTTGACATTCGAATATAAATACCGAAATAATCAACCGAAATAATCATGGAAAACATTCATCACTTACCCTTTTAACAACCGAACCTATCAAGCTAATATACATTCATCATCACTTTAATTATATCATATTTCATAATTCCAACATAAACTCACTATTATATCAAAAACATATCATAATTATTATCTTTCATAGCCGAAACATATTATTTAAGACCACATACACACCCAAAATTTCCATCACCGAATTACCAAAACCAAACTCATCAAAAATTATATCTAAGAACATATAAGACCAAATCTAAGCAATATAAGCAAGCCATTTTCGCATGGCTTAAAATACATATACTTTCAAAATAAACAAACTCCAAGGCTAGCCTATAGATGCCATAATTCGAGTTCAACTTATTAAGTACCAAAAACAGTAGATAGTGTGATGATCTTTACTGACGATCCCTAAGCTCGTAACTTGATCCAAAATCTATAAAATAGAGTAAACATGAACACACAGAGTAAGCTATCATAGCTTAGTAAGTCATAAGCAAATAAACAACCCAATGATATAAATACTCATTTTAAACTAACCGAATTGCATTAAAATTAATATCAAACTTACAAATTTCATAAATAAAACCTTTTCATAGACATTTTTCCCCCTTTGGCTGAATGCTCACATAGTCAACTTAAGTCATTATCATTCAACTTTCAAAGCCAATATGTTTTTAGTTAACAAAATATTCATACACTTATAAACACAAGCTCAAGTATCATAATATTACATCATGTACCCATATTAGTTAGATGGCTGAATATATATACATAGTCACATATATACACATAAGCATGAGTCAATTCCATAAATTTTCATACCATTTATTCAAAAGCCGAATACACTTACCAAATTCATATATATCCTTTTTTTGCATCACACATAATTTGTAACAACTTTCAAGTACATACTTACCTTATTACCTTATTACCAAATTCATACCTGGCCACTTAGCTTCTTTTACACGTCCGATCACGACTTACCTTTGCCCGATGACCCATTCGGAATTGAGTAGAACACTCGGATAATCACACATATATCGATGCCACTGTCCCAGACAGGGTCTTACTCGCACACATATATCGGAGTCACATATCAATGCCATGGTCTTACTCGCACATCATATATCGGAATCTTTTGTCATGACATATGTATCCTAACTATTCCTAAGGTTCGTACGGGGCTTTTCAACATCGTAAATCGATCGAAACGAAGTCGTAAACATAGTTGCCAAGGTTAACAACATTCGATTATTACATATATAAATACATATTTTTCATTTCAGCATATATACTTTACATTTAATTAAAATTAAGTACATCTATTTGCCTATGAACTTACCTAGGACGATACAAAACGGAACGGGAAAACTAGTCAACAACTTTGGTTTTCCCCCGATCCAAATCTGATTTCTTTGGTTCTTGATCTAAACATATTCAAATTAAGCCCATTCAAACATATTTTCATTCAATTTAGTCCAAAAACACATAAATAGGAAAATTACCATTTTACCCCTAACATTTACACTTTTTACAATTTAGCTCCTATTGCACAAAACACAAAATATGCAAAATTTCACTATACCCATGTTAGGCCGAATTTTACCCATATTCATACAAGTCCATATTTTTTATTTATTTCACATTTTAGTCCCTCAAACTATTATTTTTTCAATTTAGTCCTAATTACTCAAAATCATCAACAACTCCAATACAAAACATGTTAACTCAAAGCATACCTTTCATTTTTCATCATTAAGCAACAAAAATCTCTGGCTACCATCTGTGGCATAACTCAAAATTTTCGTCAAAATAAAAAATTCAAGCATGTGTTTACTAGTACTCGAAGCAACGATCTCAAAAACGTAAAAATTATAAAAAAAATACCAAGCTAAACAAATACCTTGATTGAGCTTGAGAATGGCCGAACTAGGTTTTCTTTTATTTCTTTTCTTTTGTTTTATATTCAGAAATGGTAAGAATAATATGAACACCAACTTTTTTTATTATATGTTTTATATTATTAATACATTTTAATTAATTACAATTATAACCTTTATAATTAAATAACTAAGATATATAGGGTACAACTGACCATTACAAATTTCAATGGTTTATTTGCAACTTAAATACTTCAATTTGAAAAGCCACAAGCAACTCGGCCCTTATACTTTAAACTATCAAGTTTTCAATTTATGCGATTAAGTCCTTTTATTTAATCGGACACTAAAATGACAAAATTAAATCACGAAAATTTTACAGATATAAATTCACTCATAATAAATACATAAAATAATTTTAAAATATTTTTCTGACTAGGATTCATGGTCCCGAAACCACCATTCTGACTAGTGTCTAAATTGGGCCGTTACAATGATGCCTAGGCAAATGGTAAATAAAAGTATATTATATTGAAATGTCAGAATGATGGAATGCTCTGTCTTGAATCAGAAAAATTGAATGATTTGCCTACTGTGATATCAGCCAAATTAGCACAAAAATGTATGAAAAAAAGGTTATAATATTTGCTTTGATTATATGTTGGATATTAAAGTATCTGAGTCAAAGCTTAAATCAGTGATAGTGGTACGCGAAATTTCTGATGTGTTTCTGGAAAATTACTTGGATTACTATCGGACAAAGAAGTTGAATTTGCTATAGATTTTGTGCTTAAAATAATATTGAAAAATGTATCTGAAGTTAAAATTTTATTGGAATTACTTGATTATTATATAAAGATGTGAAATTTAAAAGGTCTGATAAGTGTCAGCAAAGTTTTGACCAGTTGAAAGCTTTGTTGATTGAAGCATCAGTTCTAATTTAGCCTGAGATCCAATAAGAAATTTGTGGTTTACAGTGATGCGTCATTAAATTGTTTATACAGTGTTTTGATGCAAGAGAGTGAAACAATAGTTTATGCTTCTAGAAAATTAGAGCTACATGATATAAAATTGGCAGTTATTGTATTTGCATCAGAAGATTCTGACTTGGTTATTGATTATCATTTGGGAAAAGCAAATGTGGTTGTGGATGCTTTGAATTGAAAATCTTTGTTTTCCTTGCAAGTTATGAATACCTGATTGTCATTGTCTGATGATGGCTTGATTTTAGCTGAGTTAAAAGTTAAACCGACATTTTTACAATAGATTTGTAAAGTTTAGAAATGTGATAATGAGTTGCAAGCTAAATGGGTACAGTGCAAAACGACTAATGATTCAGAATTTCAGATAGGACCCAATGATTATTTGTTATTCAGAAATAGGGTTTGTGTACCGAAGAATCTAGAGTTTATATAGAAAAATTTTGCACGAAACTCATAATAGTGCTATGTTTGTTTTTCTGGAAAGTAGTAAAATGTACAATAAATTAAAATAGATGTATTAGTGACTGGGAATAAAATATGATATTTCTGATGTTGTATCTAAATGTTGGTTATGTCAGCATATTAAAGCTGAACATCAGGTACCTTTAGGACTATTACAACCAGTGATAATATCGAAATGGAAATGAGATATAATTACCATGGATTTGATATCGGAGTTGCCTCTATCTCTGAAAAAGAAAGATATCATTTAGGTTGTATGAATTATTTGACAAAGTTGGTACACTTTATCGTACTATATGTAGATTTTTCCCTAGACAGAAAAATAGAATTATATACTTCTGAGATTGTTAGATTATATAGAGTTCTAATCTCTATTATTTCGGATAAAAATTTGCGATTCACCTTCTGATTCTGGAACAAGTTCTTGGAAAGTTTGAATACTAGATTACATTTCAGTGTCACATTTCACCTTCAGATTGATGGTCAGTCTGAGCATGTGATCTAGATTTTGAAGATATTTTGGTGCTATGTTTTAAAACTCAAAAGCTATTGAGAAAAATGTTTGCCGTCAATCGAATTTGCATGCAATAATATTTATCAATCAAGTATGAATATGGCACTGTATGAAGCTTTGTATGGTTGTAAAAGTAGAACTCTGTTGTATTGGATTGAGCTCAGTGAGAAAAGATACATGGAGATGATTTGATCAGTAAAAATGAAGAAAAGATGAAAGTGATCCAGGATAGCTTAAAAACAACTTCTGATTGTCAGAAAATCCTAGATGGATTTTAAATGAAAAGAGATAGAATTTCAAGTTAACGATAAGATATTTTTTGAAATTTCACCTTGGAAGAAAGTTCTCTGATTTGGTTGTAAAGGAAAATTAAGTCGACAATTTATTGGGCTGTATGAGATTTCGGAAAAAATCAAACCTGTTGTATGCTGATTAACTTTACCGTCAGAATTAGAAAATATTTATAGTGTTTTTCATGTGTCTACGTTATGATGGTATAAGTTAGACTCTGCACATGTTATCTCTCTGACAGATGTCGAGATCCAGTCTGATATGAATACAATGAAGAACCAATTAAAATCCAGGTACATGAAGTGAAAAGATTGAGAAATAAAAAGGTAATTTTAGTAAAGGTTTGTTGGAAATGACAAAGAATAGAAGAAACTACATGAGAACCGTAGAATACAATGAGAAAGCAATATCCAAACATTTTTACTGGTAAAATTTTTGAGGAAGAAAATTCTTTAAGGGGGAGAGTCGTAATAGCTCGTTTTTAGTGAACTCAGAATAGTGGTTTTAGGACCACAAATTCGACTCCGGAAGAGAAATTTATTTTTAATATTATTTTATAATCTAAAGAATTATAGAAATATCGTGTGAAAATTTCGTTAAGAAATTTTGTTGATTACATGTATAATGTGATGAATGGACCAAATTGCATAAAATGCAAAAGTTGAGTTCTAGTAGCTATATGTATCAAATAGCTATAGAATTCAAAATTTGATGTCCTTATATAGCAAATAGACCGATTATTGGGGTAAGTAGATAAAGATGATGATTCATCCATGAAAATTTAATTAAAGAAAAGGATGAAATTGGAAAGAAAAATATGAAAACATGATAAATAATAAAATAATCAAAATATCATCATTTATGTTCACCTTCCCCAAATTAAAACATGGAAACCCTAGGAAAGAGAAAAATGTTCAAGGAAACTTTCTTGGCTTGATTAGTTATGTTTTCTTATCCCGTTTTTAGTAATTTTTATATTTCTGAGATCGTAATAGCTTAATTTATCTATTTTGGGGATTAATTTGTAAAGATATCAAAGTATAGAAATTTTTCCATGGATGAATATGCTAAAATTTTGAAATTTATGGTAGAAAATGAAAGGTTGTTGATAGATAAACAACTTTTACGAACAGAATTTTGATGAAATTATGATTTAGGGACTAAATTGAAAAAACTGTAAAACCCATGGAAAATTCTAATTTTTGAGAAATTCATGGGCTATTATTAAAACATGTAAAAATTGGTTAGGCTTCAAATAAGGATTAAATTTCATGAATTTTATTTTCCGAGCCTAGGGACAAAATTGTCATTTATGAAAAAGTATAGGGGAAAAATGGTAATTTTCTAGAAAGTGAATTGAGTTCAATTGAGCATGAAATTTATAAAATTGAGTTAAATTTACTCGTATAGATCCGGTTAGACCTCGTTCGGAGTTAGTCGAGGAAAAAGGAAAATATCAAATTAGTAGTCTTTGTGAACATGAACATTGTCGAGGTAAGTTCGTGTAACTAAAATGTATATTTATATGTTTAAATTGAATGTTGTGATTGTGAAATGTATACTTGTTATGTATAAACATAAGTCACATATCCGAAAATGTTTGACAAGTGTTAAGTCCCATTTAAATAAAAGAACTTCAATGGATACAAGATTTTCCCGTATTGATTATAGTCTTGCATATGTTGCGGGGATTATAGCTCGGACAAGCAACCTGTGAAAAGCCTTCTCGAGCATTCCTAATACATGGTTCTTGCAAGCATCATGATTGGTAGTCATCCTACATGTGTTGCACACTACCGCAGCTCTTTGTGAGCGTCCTGTTACACGATTTGATCGATTGTGATCCAGCTTTTATTGCGGACACAAATGCAGTTCTTTATGAGCGTCCTGCTATAACTCGCTTGAACTTCCTGTTAAATGGCTATCCGGATGTAACACACCAAACCCAGCCCAGACACTATGGTTGAATTTGGGGAGCTTACATAGAATAGGTTTAGTTACGTAAAATCATTCCGGTTGTTTAACTCATATACTTTATATCTATTTTCAAAAATGTTGATTAATTGGTTAATTCACCAAAAGCCAATTTATAACGAAAGCTTTCCAAACTGATATGTTTTTGAAATTCGATTCGAATTTTAGAAAAACCTCATTTGCGTAGAAATCGTCGATTTAATAAAATAGTTTATCATGGCATGCAAATTAAAACCCAAAAACCTTCGTTAAAAATCATGAAGTCAAGAGAGTCCCAAAAATTACAAACTCTCATAATATAACCCAAAATAGTAAATAAAACCATAAGTTAATAACTTTAAATAGTTTTATGGAAGAGTGGTCACCGCTGAGTTCCCGCTACATCGATCTGCCTAAGCCTATGGATTACTTGAACAGAGACATACAAAAAAAAGTGAGTTTTCATAAACTCAGTGTGTAACCCAACAAAATTAGACATGCAATAGAAACAAAATTATATACACCATCGACATCTGATCTGATTTGGGCTCAAAGCTTAGGCCCATTTCGAATCTGAGATACAAAATCAGATAATAAGATTCCTACCCCTATCCTCTATACACCATATCTGATCATCCCAACACACCATATTATGCCGTTATGACACGTATCAAATATAGTGCAGCCAAGTTTCCAGAAATTAGGTGATGATCGCCGTACATAACACTTCCTCCAAAAATACAAATCTCACCCCCACTATCATATATAGAAACAGATACAGAATAACATACTAGATATGCTCAACATGTTTATGTACAGATATTAGAATAATCAAATATCCCACCTTCATTGTTACTCATTCCCACTTCCATAAGGGAATCTTAACTGGCTGCAACAAACCCTAAGGCAATTGCTGCTCAGACTTAACCTGTTCGCATGCCAGACATCGAGCCACAAAATCTATAACCTAACGCTTCAACCCTGGCCACCAGTACAACTCATGAAGATCGCGGTACATCTTATTACCACCGGGATGCATAGCATAAAGACTACTATGCGCTTCCTTCAGAATTAACTGCATCAACTCAATGTCATTCGGTACACAGATCCGTCCTCGAAAACACAGAACACCATTATTATTCAGCCCAAAATCTGAAGTACTACCACTCTCAGTCTGACGAAACTACACACCCAGAGACTCATCCCCTAACTGCTTATCTCGAATATGGCCAATCCAAGTCGGCTTAACTTGCAACTCGGCTAACAGACTCCTATCATCAAACAGACTAAGACGAGCAAACATCGCTTTCAGATCAGTCATCGCTCTACGACTGAGAGCATCGGCCACCACATTGGCCTTACCAGGATGGTACTCTATGGTGTAGTCATAATCTTTAAGTAGTTCAATCCAACGGTGCTGCCTAAGATTCAACTTCTTCTGAGTAAGGAGGTACTTGAGACTCTTGTGATCAGTTTAAATGATGCATCTCTCACCATACAAATAATGCCTTCATATTTTCAACGCAAAGACCACCGTAGCCAACTTGAGATCATGCGTCGGATAGTTCCCTTCGTGTGTCTTAAGCTGACAGGACGCATAAGCTACAACCTTTCCATCTTGCATCAATACATATCCCAAACCAACGTGTCACGCATCACTGTATACGACAAATTCTTTACTGAATTTAAGCTGTATCAGAATTGGAGCATGAGTCAGAATAGGCTTGAGCTTATTGAAGCTTGATTTTTTTGTATCAGTCCAAACAAAAGGGACACCCTTACACAGAAGCTTAGTAAGAGGAGTTGCAACCAGAAAGAACCCTTCAACAAAACACCAATAATAACCCGCCAAACCCAATAAATTGCGGATCTCAGACACATTCTTAGGCTGTTTCCAATCTAGTACAGCCTCAATCTTCCTTGTATCTACATGAATTCCCTTAGCAGACTCCACATGCCCCAAAGTTACCTCTCATAACCAAAACTCATAGTTACTCAACTTAGCGTAGAGCTTCTTTTCACGAAGAATATGAAGTACCACTCTGAGAAGCTCATCATGCTCATCCTCAATATTGGAGTAAACTAAAATATTGTCACTGAAGACTACGACGAATTGATCCAGATAAGGCTAAAACACTCAGTTCATCAGTTCCATGAATGCGGCTAGAGCATTTGTCAGACCAAAAGGCATCTTTAGGAACTCGTAATGTCCATAACGAGTTCTAAATGAAGTCTTATGAACATCAGCTTCCTTAACCCTCAACTAATGATACCCAGAACGAAGATCTATCTTAGAAAACACCAAAGCTCTTCGAAACTGATCAAACAAGTCATCGATCCTTGGAAGTGGATACTTATTCTTCACAGTCAACTTATTCAACTGCCAATAATCAATGCACATCCTCATGGTCCCATCCTTCTTTTTAACAAATAGAACAGGTGATTCCCACAGAGACATACTAGGATAGATGAAACCACAGTTCAGAAGCCCCTTACAATTGAGCCTTAAGTTCAGTAAGCTCCTTCGGTGCTATACTGTAACACCCCAAACCCGGCCTAGACGTTATGGTCGAATTTGGCGTGTTACATTGAAGTGTTTTAGCGAAAACTGTGTTTTCATTGAAAACCCTTCTTAAAAAAAACCCTAATTCACTAAAAACAAAACCTTTCAGTTAAGAAAGCCTTGTTTAAATCATTTGATATTTAAAAAAAAAACATAGTTACGAAAACATAGAAAACATACTATAATTTAAGAAATCCATGTTCAACTTCTCGTAATTACAATGAAAATAATAATAATAATAATTCAAGTAGTAACTGAAAACCTTATTACAATCTGGTTTGAACACACTTTAAAAGAAATAGAAACTTAAATGCTTAAAAAAAACCAAGTTTGAATTATCTTGCTAGCTGGCCACCAAGAGTCCCTCCAAACATCGAACCTTCTACTAAGCATCATCTAAAAAAAATAAAAGAGGGGGGTGAGTTTTCACAAACTCAGTGTGTACAACCCTCGGCAAAAACAAGCAATAAAAAAAACATCATTCATCAATCATGCAATGCAATCCCATCCAAATTATCCATCCGCTACACACCAGCTTCGTTCCTTGTCACACCATGTGGGGAAATGAATATCGACCTACCTAGCCCACACACCATGGTAGCCACGTGCAGAACTACCTTCATATACCCGTTGCATATACCCGTTGCTACATCTTAACTCTTTGACTAGTCCACGGTCGCAATATATTAATTAAGTCTTATGTGGATATCATATACTAGGCCCAAAACCCCTTACAAAGCCTAAACAATTTCACATACCTGTATCTGGCCTACTAAGACCAATTATATTCATATGGCCCATTAAGCCCAAATCACCTGTATATGGCCCATTAGGCCCAAATCACATTTATATGGCCCGTTAGGCCCAGTCACATTCATAGTCATGCTCACATACAAGTTCCTATCACATAGCATCAACAGTCAGTTTTTGCTTATTATGGGCCCAACAGCCCATCAGACGCATTTAGCCCATTCCGGCCCATATGGCCAAATCACAACCCAAGTCCACGGAATCGCCCGTGGGCCTCAAGCAACCTATCAGTCTCCCCCTTACGAGTGTTCGCGCTCACAAGACTACCGTAGCCAAACTTTCAGCTTTTGCCGATACATAATATGTGAGCAGTGAATGTACACACCTGGTAAACAAGCGTGCTACGATTCCTTTAGTCACCAACCTCCCATCACACCATGTAGGGATATGAATATCGACCCACCCAGCCCACGCACCATGGTAGCCCGGTTGCGGAACTACCTTCATTTACATATTGGGCTTTAAAAGCCGTCGGTGAATCCACGATTGTCAAGCAACCATGCGATCCTCATATACTTCCTCCATTCCATAATTCCCACCCATATGCAACCTAAGCAGAATATCATATGTATGCAGGTCACATTCATAAAACTTACATTCTACACCTAGGGGTATTTTGGTCATTTTCGCCCTTCGGGGTATTTCGGTAATTTTCCCATAATTACGGTTTTCACTTACATTGGCCCGTTAATGAGTCCCGTGAGCTAAGACGAATGAACATTATACACCAGGTAGGATTCTAGAGAGGAGGAGGTGAGTCACTAAGACCGCTTAAGTACCAAGCTCTCCCTAGATCCAATCCTAGACCCAATCCTAGACATGTATATACCCGTTGCCACACCTTAACCCTTTGACTTGCCCATAGTCGCAATATATTAATTAAGACTTATGTGGATATCATATACTAGGCCCAATACCCCTTAGAAAGCCCAAACAATTTCACATACCTGTATCTGGCCCATTAAGCCCAATCATATTCATATGGCCCATTAGGCCCAAATCACCTGTATATGGTCCATTAGGCGTAAATCACATTTATATGGCCCGTTAGGCCCAGTCACATTCATAATCATGCTCACATACAAGTTCCTATCACATAGCATCAACAGTCAGTTTTTGCCCATTATGAGCCCAACAGCCCATCAGACGCATTTAGCCCATTCCGGCCCATATGGCCAAATCACAACCCAAGTCCATGGCATCGCTTGTGGGCCTCAGGCAACCTATCAATCTCCCCTTTACGAGGGTTCGCGCACTCGCAATACTACCATAGCTAAACTTTCGGCTTTTCGGCATTTCGGCTTTTGCCGATACATAATGTGTGTGCAGTGTATGTACACACCTGGTAAGCAAGTGTGCTGCGATTCCTTTAGTCACCAACCTAAAAATGATATCACCCTTCCATTAATCACATGCTTAATACATATCCTTACTAAAACCAAAACCTCACCGTAACCTTACCTTGATCGATCAGCCCTTTCTTAAATCACTAACCATGATCAACTCCTAGATCAAAATCGTTAACACCTAAAGAGCAATTCGGTAGAGAGCTAAGATCCGAGATTCGATACTCATTCCACTAGATTCGGTCAAGGAGTATTCAACCATTGGGAGATTTGGCTTTTCAGCTTTTCAAACTTAGTATGGTGAATAAGGTTTATTTGGTACAGATTAAAGAAGAAGAGTAGAAGAAGAAATCGACTAAGTGAAACAAAGAAAATTGTGTAGAGAAGAATAGAAATCGACAGGAAGAAAGGAAAGAAAAACAAAAATTTTTTCAGCTTTTTGGATCTTGAAAAGAAAAGGGTTTTAGGGTTTTGGAAAAAAGGGTTTCTGGCAACAAGGTGAAGAAGAATTTTGGCAGTAGCTTGGAAACCCTGTATTCGGCCCTTATTTGTAGCCCTTATAGCTAAATTTTCCATGCCCAATTCCCAATTGGCTCCATCACTTCTCCCTTCTCATCTCATCGTTTTTCTCCCTAATAACCCCTTAATCTTTTCCTTAATTTTCTCTTCTGAACACTCCCCTTGGAGTCCATCTTCACGCCACTACCATCCTTCTAGAAGGCCAAAATTAAACTTCTAAAAATACTAAGCTAAGATTCGAACCTTGGATCTCCTTGCTAGCTACTAACACCACCTCCCTACTTAATCTCCTTACTAGCTAGTAACGCCACCTCCCTACTCCCTAAGTGGTGTCACTTAGCCACTCCTCCACAAGGCTTTTTGATGTTATTTTTCCCTTATTTTTATTTAAAAGCCCACCTACTTACCAACCCTGATTCTTTTAATAATTAAATTATAATTTCATTTATTCCTAGGTTCAAACTCAAACCTTAATTAAGACCTACTATAATTATCACATAGCTAGGAACATAAAACATAATTTTTATCAAAACCGAAAACAAAAAAAGTTTGGGATTTCGAGATTTTTGGGGCGTTACAACTCTAACCCCTAAAAGAAATTTCGTCCTCGAAATTTCCAACTACTAACACAGACTACCACACCACACTTCCGCTGCGCACTCTAATTCCAACTTAGGTAAATGGCACACTATGGATAAGTACGTACCATTATTCGCCTCTGAAGCGTCTCCATCCTCTTGACGACGTGCTGCATAGACCAAAGCTGGCTACCTTGCCTCAGCATGATCAGCACCTCTACCTGGTGCTCCACGACCCAAATCGTTTCCACCCCTGGCCTGATCACGGCCTCTCGGCAGTAGCTGACCACCCCTCGGTGGCTGTACACCACCTCGGTCCACGACTGGCACCTAAGCTGACATTCTAGGGTAATTCTTGATCCTATGCTCCATAGATCCACAAGCTAGACAAGCTCCCGTCCTCTTCCAACACTTGCCTACATGACCTTTCCCACAATTAACACAAAGTGGCATCCGTGGATTAACAGTAGGGGCCCCTGCTCTATCTGGCCCATTAACTCTGGCCCTAGCCCTAGGCATCTGTCTTAAACCAGGAGTCTCAGCCTCCCTCTTATTCTTACCCCTTTCTTTCTCCTGATTTAAGCGCTCAGTGCGCTTTACCTCCTCCACTATCTTTTCCTTCTCCACCAACTCCGAGAAAACTCACTCCCTTTGTGGAGCTATCAGTACCCTAAGTCTATCTCTAAGTCCATCCTCAAACCTCACGCAACGCTCATACTCCATTGCCATCATTACTCTCACATACCTACTCAGGCGTAAAAACTTCGTCTCATACTCCGCCATCGATTTGTTCCCTTGGGTCAAATTCAGGAACTCCTTCCTTCTAGCATCCACATAGCTTGCACCCATATACTTCCCTTGGAATGCAGCTTTGAAAAACTCCTAAGTGACCCGCTCCGGTTGGGTGCCCTCTTTCACAGTCAACCACCACTGGTAGGCTTCTTCCTTAAGCAGTGACACTGCCCCTTTCAGTTTTTGTTTAGGTGAGTAGTCCAAGTTTTCCATTATCATTTCAGTGGCCTTTAACCAATATTCTGCCATGTTAGGAGCCACACCAGCCATGCCCTTAAAGATCTTAGCCCCATTCGATCGAAGTCGCTCCAGAATGGACCCCCGATTTCTAGTGTCATTGTTGGGCCCAGTGACCCTTTCCAAAATCGTCAGCATTGCCTGCAACAATGCATCTTCTCCCGCAGCCCGATCGTACGGTCTATTCCCACCTACAGGTGAGGCCCGAGCCTCTTCTACACCAACATCGAGCATATGGCCCGATGTCGACGATTCAGCCCTAACACTTTCGCGGCCTCAGTCATGGCCTATTGCACCTCTTCTAGCATTCATCGTCGATTCACATATTATCTAAATTAGAAATTTTTATGAAGTTTTAGTTAGTTTAATAATTACACTGATGTTTTATGAAAATATTTAAAGAGAAAATTGTTTTCGAAAATCCTCTACAGTTTCAAGATCCTACAGGCTTCAGTTTCATTCTACATAATCGTCTAGAGTAGCCATCTAACTATCTACTGTATAACAATTTAAACAAGTTTAAGAATAAGAATACTTACTTGGTTCGACGCCGGAGACTCGGTGTGCCACTCAACAAGACTTTCCTTTTTCTAGAACATTGTGACTCAATCAAAAAAAAATTTAAACACAAAAAAATCAAGTAATAAGGCCCACTTCACAACCCGTGTTTTGCGACTTGGGCTCTAATACCACTAAATGTAACACCCCAAACCCGGCCCAGACGTTATGGTAGAATCTGGCGTGTTACATTGAAGTGTTTTAGCAAAAACCGTGTTATCATTGAAAACCCTTCTTAAAAAAAACCCTAATTAAAAAAAAACCTTTCAGTTACAAAAGCCTTGTTTAAATCATTTGATATTTAAAAAAAAACTTAGCTGCGGAAACGTAGAAAACATACTATAATATAAGAAATCCATGTTCAACTTCTCGTAATTACAATGAAAATAATAATAATAATTCAAGTAGAAATTGAAAACCTTATTACAATCTGGTCTGAACACACTTTAAAAGAGATAAAAACTTAAATGCTTAAAAAAACCAAGTTCGAATTATCTTGCTAGCCGGCCACCCAAAGTCCCTCCAAACATCGAACCATCTACTGAGCACCACCTGAAAAAAATAAAAGAGGGGGTGAGTTTTCGGAAACTCAGTGTGTACAACTCTCGGCAAAAACAAGCATTCCAAAAAAACATCATTCATCAATCATGCAATGCAATCCCATCCAAATTATCCATCCGCTACACACCAGCTCCGTCCCCCGTAACACCATGTGGGGATATGAATATCGACCCACCTAGCCCACACACCATGGTAGCCCGGTTGCAAAAATACCTTCATTTACATATTAGGCTTTAATAGCTGTCAGTGAATCCACGATTGTCAAGCAACCATGCGATCTTCATATACTTCCTCCGTTCCATAATTCCCACCCATATGCAACCTAAACAGAATATCATATGTATGCAGGTCACATCCATAAAACTTACATTCCACACCTAGGGGTATTTTGGTCATTTTCGCCCTTAGGGGCATTTCAATAATTTTCCCATAATTATGGTTTTCACTTACCTTGGCCCGTTAACGAGTCCCGTGAGCTAAGATGAACGAAAACTGTAACATCCTAATTTTTTGGATTTATTCGTGGTTTGCAATATTTTATAAAGACTTTAAAATTTTATATTTGGATGTGAAATTAATATTTTGAGTAAGTAAATGGGTTTGTGGAAGGCCCATGAGTTGGCCAAAACCCTGTTGAATTTTTGAAATTTTGGACTTTGGAGTTAGGGGTTCTGGCTAGGAGGCCTTAAGTAGAGTTGTGGGTAAATTGCATCACAAAAAGAGCCTTGGTAAAGTGGCAAGGGTGACGCCACTAGGCTCCTAGAAAAGTGGCGTGTGGAGCTTTGGGGAAGGCAAGGGATCGATTCCCTGTGTTGGCAAATGGATGCATTTATTTTTAAGTGCAGGAGGGGTAAGTGTTGGAGTTTAGGTAGATTCTGCTAGAGGAGAGTTGGATCAGTTTAAATGCTTGGATTAAGGAGTGAAAAGGGGAGAGATTTAAGGGATTGGGATGAGGCTAGGAGTTAGCCGAATGGTGGGAATTGAAGAGGGAAAATCGGCAGGGGGTATTAGGTTAGTATTTCGGCACTTAGGGTGTTGAGTGGTGCCGTTTTCTTCTGCTTTTGCACCTTAGGATTGTTCTTTTCTCTCTTCTTCCTCTCTAGCCGAAACTACCACCTCCCATATTCTTCTTTTCTATTTTCTTCTTCAAAACCATTCATCATACCCGCTATTCATCAATCACTTGTCGAATCCATAAAAGCGAAAAACACTGTGATCACCGCTTGTGCCGATTTCTTCAAAGCCAGGTTCTTCTATGTTCTTTTGTTTTTATTAATTTACAATTATCTTTTCTTAATCCTAGATACCTGACGGCAATTCTACTTCAAGGTTATAGCCCCACATTATCATCTTCTTCACCCCCCAAAAGCCGAAAGTACCATAGATTTGGGGGCTTATAGCTGAAACTTCAAGACTTTGGGAATCGAGTTCTACCGTCGTTTGATAGATAGATCTGCACCGGATTGCGAGGAAATCAAGTAGGAGTAAGGGGTAAGTACTTATCATCTCAGATCTGTTCTTATTTTGCAAAGTTAAGAAAAGCCAAAATCCCTAAAATATAGAGAGGTCATCGAATTGGGCATGTGGCTCTAAAGGTTTTAATCGACGTTTTCATCAATGATTAGTGTCTTCTTAAGTGTTGGATTAAAGGCGTGGGTTGTTGGAGCAATCAGATTCGAAGCTAGCTACCGTTTTTGGCAAAGAAGGTAAGGTTTTAAAGGCTTTTAGGGATATGGTTTGAGCATGGATGAGTAAGTTTTAGGGTTTAGTGATTATGGTTTGTAAATAAGAACTGCGCTAATCAATTGTAGGACATCGAAAGGGATCTTGGTAGTAGTCGTCGCGAATCAGGTGTGTACCGAACACCCTTCCTTAGTTCAATTCGGCAAAAGCCGAAATGCCGAAATTCTAGCATTTCATAGGCTTGTGAGTATGCGAATGCTCTCAAGACATAGAGTAAATGTTAGATCTAGCACCGCAAAGTGGTAAGGAGGTTCGTGTGACATTTTAGCGTATTTCGGAAAAAAGGGGCCTCGACGGGCCAAAACTGGGCCCAATGGGCTTACGGACCAATATGGGTAAGAGATGGGCAAAGTAGCCTGTCAGTTAGAGGGTAGAATCAAATTGCATAAAATTGTTAAGAATTACTGGAATAGCTTATGTAGTTACGTAAGTTACGAAATTAACCCTAAGAGTATAATTACCGAAATACCCCTAGGGTTTAAATTGGCTGAAATGCATGAATAGTTGATACTGTATTTTGCATGAAATGCTTTGTTAATATCTGTTGCATGGGATTGGGGTATTGATGGAGGAAGTACTGAATGTGGTTCATCCACGTACTGGAGGCTTTGCCTCAACTTACTGATATTTGAGCAGCTGTCAGAATCGTGGAGTGTAGAAAGGGTGGGTGGGTTGAGTTATTCCCCAAATGGAGTGTAGGGCTGGTACGGGGACTGTGTAGCGGTTGGTGGGTTGAGTAGTCTCCCCAGATGGGTTTGCATGCATTATTACTACTGTTACTCATGTTACTGAACTGGGCCTAAGGGCCACACTGTTATGTTAAAAAGGGCTAAGGCCTTGCTACTGTATTCTGAAAAGGGCTTCGGTCCACTATGTACTGTTATCTGAATAGGGCTTAGGCCCAATAGGCTCGAGCTGATTTGGGCTTTGGATGGGCTTCTGTATACACTGAGTTTTCCCAAACTCACCCCTTCCCCTTCCATCCTTGCAGGTGAGCACTAGTTGGTGGACTTGGAGCTGGGCGGGATTCAGAGTGGCCATGAAGATTGATTGCCGATTTTAAATAAGTTTAGCATTTAATTTGGATTATTTTTTTATTATGCTCAAGGTTGTAATAAGGCCGCTCATTTTAATTAATTTGATTTTGGGGATTATTAAACTGGTTAGCACTAGGGTTCGTTTTATAAAAATGACTTGTTTTAAAAGATCACGATGACGCGCAAAGTTTCCGCAAAGTAAATGTTTTTCCAAGAAAATAAATGGTTTCAGCAAACGTTTTTCAACCTTAATCATTTTCTTAAAATGAGACATAACCAAAAGGTTTTCTCCAAATCATACGAGATGTTAGAGTGTGGCAATGGCGGCGTGCATGTCTAGGATTGGATCCGAAGGGAGCTTGGTACTTAAGCAGTCCGACGGACTCACCTCCTCTCCTTCTTGGTTTCCTACCTGGTGCACGACTTCCGTTCACTTTAACCTACTTTTAAAAGTGTCTTTTACAAACACCAACTAAGATTTTTCCAACTAAGTAATACGGAATGTTTTGAACGCTTCGATGTGGCGCATCAGATCCGATCATAACGTCTAGGCCGGGTTTGGGGTGTTACAAAAACCATGCACCAGGTAGGATTTCAAAGAAGAAGAGGTGAGTCATTAAGATCGCTTAAGTACCAAGCTCTCCCTAGATCCAATCCTAGACATGCATATACCCGTTGCCACATCTTAACCCTTTGACTTGTCCACGGTCGCAATATATTAATTAAGTCTTATATGGATATCATATACTAGGCCCAAAACCCCTTATAAAGCCCAAACAATTTCACATACCTGTATCTGGCCCATTAAGCCCAATCATATTCATATGGCCCATTAGGCCCAAATCACCTGTATATGGCCTATTAGGCCCAAATCACATTATAAGGCCCGTTAGGCCCAGTCACATTCATAGTCATGCTCACATACAAGTTCCTATCACATAGCATCAACATTTAGTTTTTGCCTATTATGGGCCCAACAGCCCATTGGGCCCATTTAGCCCATTCCAGCCCATATGGCCAAGTCACAACCCAAGTCCACGGAACCGCCCGTAGGCCTCATGTAACCTGTCGATCTCTCCCTTATGAGTGTTCGCCCACACGAAAGACTACCGTAGCCAAACTTTCGACTTTTCGATATTTCGACTTTTGCCGATATATAATGTGTGTGTAGTGTATATACACACCTCGTAAGCAAGCGTGCTGCGATTCCTTTAGTCACCAACCTCTAGCTCCGTCCCCCGTCACAACATGTGGGGATATAAACATTGGCCCACCCAACCCACACACCATGGTAGCACGGTTGCGGAAGTACCTTCATTTACATATTGGGCTTTAAATGCCGTTGGTGAATCCACGATTGTCAAGCAACCATGCGATCTTCATATACTTCCTCCGTTCCATAATTCCCACCTATATGCAACCTAAGCAGAATATCATATGTATGTAGGTCACATCCATAAAACTTACATTCTACACCTAGGGGTATTTTGGTCATTTTCGCCCTTAGGGGCATTTCGGTAATTTTCCCATAATTATGGTTTTCACTTACCTTGGCCCGTTAACGAGTCCTGTGAGCTAAGATGAATGAAAACTATGCACCAGGTAGGATTTCAGAGAAGAGGAGGTAAGTCATTAAGACCGCTTAAGTACCAAACTCTCCCTAGATCCAATCCTAGACATGCATATACCCATTGCCACACCTTAACGCTTTGACTTGTCCACGGTCGCAATATATTAATTAAGTCTTATGTGGATATCATATACTAGGCCCAAAACCCTTTACAAAGCCCAAACAATTTCACATGCCTATATCTGGCCCATTAAGCCCAATCATATTCATATGGCCCATTAGGCCCAAATCACATTTATAAGGCCTGTTAGGCCCAGTTACATTCATAATCATGCTCACATACAAGTTCCTACACATAGCATCAACATTTAGCTTTTGCCTATTATGGGCCCAACAGACCATCGGGCCCATTTAGCCCATTCTAGCCCATATGGCCAAATCACAACCCAAGTCCACGGAATCGCCCGTGGGCCTTAGGCAACCTATCGGTCTCCCCTTTCTGAGTGTTCGCCCACTCGAAAGACTACTGTAGCCAAACTTTCAGCTTTTCGGTATTTTGGCTTTTGCCGATACATAATGTGTGTGTATTGTATGTACACACCTCATAAGCAAGCGTGCTACGATTCCTTTAGCCACCAATCTCCAGCTCCGTCCCCCGTCACAACATGTGGGGATATAAACATCGGCCCACCCAGCCCACACACCATGGTAGCCCAGTTGCGGAAGTACCTTCATTTACATATTAGGCTTTAAATGCCGTCTGTGAATCCAGCCCTTGGAAGATTTGGCTTTTCGACTTTTCAAACTTAGTATGGTGAATAAGGTTTATTTGGTACAGATTAAAGAAGAAGAGTAGAAGAAGAAATCAGCTAACTGAAATAAAGAAAATTGTGTATAGAAGAATAGAAATCGGCAGGAAGAAAAGAAAGAAAAACAAAAGGGTTTTCGGCTTTTTGGATCTTGAAAAGAAAAGGGCTTTCGGCTTTTGGAGAAAAGGGGTTTCTGTTAACAAGGTGGAGAAGAATTTCAGTAGTAGCCTGGCAACCCTGTATTCGGCCCCTATTTATAGCCCGTATAGCTGAATTTTCCATGCCCAATTCCCAATTCGGCTCCATCACTTTTCCCTTCTCATCTCCTCATTTTTCTCCCTGATAACCCCTTGATCTTTTTCTTAATTTTCTCTTCTGAGCACTTCCCTTGGAGTCCATCTTCACACCACTATCATCCTTCTAGAGGGCCAAAATTAAACTTCTAAAATACTAAACTAGGATTTGAACCTTATATCTCCTTGCTAGCTACAAACGCCACCTCCCTACTCCCTAAGTGGCGTCACTTAGCCACTCCTCTACAAGGCTTTTTGATGTTATTTTTCCCCTATTTTTATTTAAAATCCCACCTACTTACCAACCCTGATGCTTTTAATAATTAAATTATAATTTCATTTATTCCTAGGTTCAAACTCAAACATTAATTAAGACCTACTATAATTATCACATGGCTAGGAACATAAAACACAATTTTTATCAAAATCGAAAACAAAAAAAGTTTGGGATTTAAGACTTTTAGGTTTCGGGATTTTGGGGGCGTTACACATATGGTATGAAGCAATAGACATCGCAGCTATACCCGGTAGAAGCTCAATTCCAAACTCAGCTTCTCGATTCAGAGGTAAACTCAGTAACTCCTTATGGAAGACATCTGGAAAGTCCCTCACTATTCTGATGTCCCCAACAGAAGAACCCCAGAATCAGAAACACTGATGTAAGCCAAGTACGCCTTACACTGTAACACCCTGAATTTGGGCCTAGAAGTTTTGGGCCTTGAGCATGGGAGCGATTGAAGGCAGCTTATAATATACTGTTGTGCATGAAAATTTCGTTAATGAAGGCTTTTTTTAGTGGTTAAGTGTGCTGAGAAGTGTTGGAGAAGTCCTGGGTTCAAACCTGGACTCTAGCAAAAATTTTGGTTTAAGGTGAATCAACCCTAGGTGTAGTAGGTAGGCCTTAAGAATATTGTTGGAGAAATTGTGACACAAAAAGCCTTGTGGCTTAGTGGCAAGTAGAGTGTGGAGCATTTAAGGGGAGGCATGGGTTCGAATCCCATGGCAAGCAAAGAGCATTTATTTTGCTAACAGGGGGCGGCAAGAGTTGGTGTTGAATTTAAACTCTGATGATGGAGGGATCCCACATTGGGAAGCTAACATAAGAATGGATGCAAAGCTGGCTTTAAATATAGAGAACCGTGAGGAGAGTAGAGGTACCTTTCTTGGCTGATCCCTTTTGCTTTATGACGTGCTCATTTGGGTTGGGCGTCGGCTAAGAGTGCTCGGAGCGTGGATTAACTCCAGTCTCCAATCAGGTTTGTATTTCTCGCTACTCTAGCTGTAGGATGATTACTTCGGGCCGCGATGGGCCGAAAGGGGCCATGTGGGCCCAATGGGCCTACGGGCCCAATTAGATAAGTTGTTTGATTGTGTAGTAAATATTGGACTAGGCTAGGTGAATCTCATATCTGTGGCTAGATTTGGGCTAAAAGGGCCACACGAGCATGTGGGCCCATTTGGGCCGAGAATAGGCTTTAGGGCCATTCGTATTTTTATCCCTGTGTAAAATACTTTAGTTTATCAAATTACCAAAATACCCCTGGTTTGTAAAATTACTAAAATACCCTTGGTTTATAAAATCACCAAAATACTCCTGGTTTGTAAAATTACTAAAATACCCTTGGTTTACAAAATTACCAAAATACCCCTGATTTGTAAAATTACTAAAATACCCTTTGTTTATAAAATTACTAAAATACCCCTGGTTTGTAAAATTACCAAAATACCCCTGGTTTGTAAAACTATCAAAATACCCTTAGTTTGTAAAATTACCAAAATATCCCTGATTTGTGAAATTACTAAAATACCCTCGATCTGTAAAATTATTGAAATACCCTCGACCTGTAAAATTATTGAAATACCCTCGACCTGTAAAATTACCAAAGTACCCTTGATTTATAGAATTACCGTTTTACCCTCAATTTACAAAATTATCGAAATACTCCTGTAGGGTAAAATTACCGAAATACTCTTGTAGGGTAGAATTACCGAAATACCCGTATAGGGTAGAATTATCATAATACCCCAGTAGAAATTTGGGTGGGTTGAGCTATTCCCACATGGAGTGTAAATTTGGTGCGGTGGAGTGTAGCGGTTGGTTATAGGTTGGATTGGGTTGGGATTGCATTCACATGATTTTGTTACGATATTGATTCGATTTTACATTACACGATCATCGATTCGATTACGATTCGATTTTGTCACCTAATTCGATTCGATTCGATTCTAGTTCGATAATGTTTCTTATTCTATAATGGGTTAAAGCCCATCTGGTATCTTGTCTGTTAAAATGGGCTAAGGCCCAATTGATCTGAAAGCGTAAGTAGGTGGGGCCAACTTTTAATTCTTTTATATGGTATTGTTCTTTTATATAGTAGGGATTTCACATCGAGTTTTCATAAACTCACCTCGTTTATTAACCCTTCGTAATTTCCAACCTTAGGCGGATCGAGTGCGAGGGGCTCGGAGGAAGCCACACACATTGTTTATGTTATAGTTTTGATTATTGCTTTTAAATGTTTTTATGTGGGTTGTAGTAAAGCCGTTGTAATTTTCGGATTTCAAATTTGAATTTTATTTATTGTTCTAATAATTGCTAGTATTAGAACATGGTTTTCCAAAGCAACTCTCGTTGTTCAAAACATCACGTAACCGCAATTGTTTTTAAATTAAGCTTCCAGAATCGCCAAGATTTTTATAAAGTTGTTAAGAATGTTATTCAAATTGAGGTTTTCTAACAAGGTTTAAAAGGGTACAAGTTTTAATTATTAAGAAGGGTTTTAATGGAAACATGGTTTCAAAAACACTTCAATGTGACACGCTAGATTCGAGCCAAACTTCCGGCCGGGTTTGGGGTGTTACATTTAGTGGTATCAAAGCCTGGGTTGCAATAACTCGGCTGTGGATTGGGTTTTCAAAGGTTGAATTTCAAAAATTATTTTCAACCACGTGGTCGGGTTTGAAGTATTTCTTTTAAAAGTGTGACACACCGAGTCTCAAGACCGAATCCATAAGTCTTGAATACTTTTTCTGCATTTAGAAATTGAAATGTGTGGATTTTTAGATATTGGTCCAATTTAAATTTGGTATTTATTTTATGTGGATGTGATGTTTGGATATAGAAGCGTATATATGTGTGATAAATATGTGGTATTCGTGAATAAGTGTTGTATGTATGAGATGTTTCAAGTTCTAGTTGAAGTGTGATAGTGATAGTAGGATCGAGTCTTGCAATGATAGCGTAGTGGGGTAGATGTTACACGACTACCTGTTAGATGGAAATTTCGGGGACTAAATTTCTTTAATGGAGGTAGAGTTGTAACACCCTGAATTTAGGCCTAGAAGTTTTAGGCCTTGAGCAAGGGAGCGGTTGAAGACAGCCTATAATATTCTATTGTGCGTGAAAATTTCGTTAATGAAGGCTTGTTTTAGTGTTTAAGTGTGCTGAGAAGTGTTGGAGAAGTCCTAGGTTCAAACTTGGACTCTAGCAAAAAATTTGGTTTAAGGTGAATCAACCCTAGGTGTAGTAGGTAGGCCTTAAGAATATTGTTGGAGAAATTGTGACACAAAAAGCCTTGTGGCTTAGTGGCAAGTAAAGTGTGGAGCATTTAAGGGGAGGCATGAGTTCGAATCCCATGGCAAGCAAAGAGCATTTATTTTGCTAACAGGGGGCGGCAAGAGTTGGTGTTGAATTTAAACTCTGATGATGGAGGGATCCCACATCAGGAAGCTAACATAAGAGTGGATGCGAAGCTGTCTTTAAATATAGAGAACCATAAGGAGAGTAAAGGTACCTTTCTTGGCTGATCCCTTTCGCTTTATGACGTGCTCGTTTGGGTTGGGCGTCGGCTAAGAGTGCTCGGAGCGTGGATTAACTCCAGTCTCCAATCAGGTGTGTATTTCTCGCTACTCTAGCTGTAGGATAGCTACTTGGACGCGATGATAATGAAAGGGGCCATGTGGGCCCAATGGGCCTCTGAGCCCAATTGGATAAGTTGTTTGATTGTGTAGTAAATATTGGACTAGGCTAGGTGAATCTCATATTTGTGGCTAGATTTGGGCTAAAAGGGCCACATGAGCGTGTGGGCCCATTTGGGCCGAGAATAGGCTTTAGGGCCATTCGTATTTTTATCCCTGTTTAGAATACTTTAGTTTACTAAATTACCAAAATACCCCTGGTTTGTAAAATTACTAAAATACCCTCGGTTTATAAAATCACCAAAATACCCCTGGTTTGTAAAATTACCAAAATACCCTTGGTTTACAAAATTACCAAAATACCCCTGGTTTGTAAAATTACTAAAATACCCTTTGTTTATAAAATTACCAAAATACACCTGGTTTGTAAAATTACCAAAATACCCCTGGTTTGTAAAATTATCAAAATACCCCTAGTTTGTAAAATTACCAAAATATCTCTGATTTGTGAAATTACTAAAATACCCTCGACCTATAAAATTATTGAAATACCCTCGACCTGTAAAATTATTAAAATATCCTCGACTTGTAAAATTACCAAAGTACCATTGATTTACAGAATTACCGTTTTACCCTCGACCTACAAAATTACCGAAATACCCCTGTAGGGTAGAATTACCGTAATACCCCTGTAGGGTAGAATTACGGGAATACCCCTGTAGGGTAGAATTACCGAAATACCCCTGTAGGGTACAATTATCGCAATGCCCCTATGGGGTAGAATTACAGAAATACCCCTATAGGGTAGAATTACGTAAATACCTCGATGGTACAATTCTTTGAAATACCCCTGTAAGGTAGAATTACAAAATACCCTCGTAGGGTAGAATTCTGTAATACCCTCGTAGGGTAGAATTATCGCAATACCCACGTGAAGGTAGAATTACCAGAAATACTGTGGGGTAGAAATAGAAATACCCTCGTAGGGTAGAATTCTTGGAATACCCCCGTAGGGTAGAATTATCGAAATACCCTATAGGGTAGAATTCTTGGAATACCCACAGTAGGGTAGAATTAGAAATACCCACGTAGGGTAGAATTAGGAATACCCGTAGGGTAGAATTATCGAAATACCCTATGGGGTAGAATTACCGAAATACCCCTGTAAGGTAGAATTACCGAAATACCCCTGTAGGGTAGATTACCGAAATACCCCTGTAGGGTAAATTACCGAAATACCCCTGTAGGGTAGAATTATCGCAATACCCTTGTAGGGTAAAATTACCGAAATACCCCTATAAGGTAGAATTACTGAAATACCCCTGTAGGGTGGAATTACCGAGATTGTGACAGCCCAAAATTGACCCTAGTCGGGATGTGGTTTCTGGACCACAAAACCGAGGCATAAAAATAATTTAAAATTTATTTTGATGCCTATGATATGTGTTAATTTGTGTGTGACATTTTTGATGTTTCGATTTAGTGTTATAAATGTGAATTTCACTAGAAAGGACCTAGTAGTGAACTTTGAAAGTATGATGGGGAAATGTGTGATGACTAGTTGCTCATGCATGCAAAAATAAGGGATTTGCATGTCAAATTTCCCCCCCAACATGAAGTGGCCGGCCATGAAACATGTTTTGTTGGTGCATTAGGGAGAAATAATAAACAAAGGTGTATGGGTAAGAAAAGAATGAAAAAAAAATGTGTGTGAATGTGGTATTCCCCCATTCTTTGTGAGTTGTAGAGAAAGAAAGAAAAGTTTTGTTCATCCTTTCTTTGAGCCAAAACTAAGGAAGAAGGAGGATTTTTGCTCTATTTTTGGTTTGGAAGAGATCTAGAAGGAGATTTTGGCTATACTTGCATCAAGATTAAGGTATGTATGAGGTTGTGTCATGAGATTCATGCATGTTTTAGTTGCTAACTTGATGTTCATGTTAGCCATGGTTCAAATCCTTGTTATGCCATGGAAATGGTATTTGGCCAAGGTTGTTATTGTGTTGAAGCCATTGCATGCTAAATGTGAAGCTTGCTAATGATGCATGCAATGATGGATTGACTACTCTTGAAATTTCTTTGTAGCAATCTTGAGTAAGACATTGAATTCTTTGTTTAACCATGACCGAAGTTGAAAGAGTATGGTTGTGATGTATTCGGCCATGGTGCATTCATGAGCATGATTTATGCTTGTTACTTGATTGGTAAAATTTGTGTTTGGATGGGTATGAACCCCTTGAGATTGACCTTGCACCTATATGTGTATACATGTTTGCACATGATGTATTGGCATGACGTATATACTATTTCAAGGTATATATTTGCTTGTGATGATGTTTGGTTATGAAGTACATGAGAGATGTGTATTGAGCTACAATATGTAATGCGTTAGTTAGTAAAATGCATGCTGTTTTTGTGCGGTATTAAGTGCATAATTGGCCTCAACATGGACATGCATATTCGCCACATGAGGGAAATTGGTGTGCATGCATTCGGTTAGAGCCAAGCATATTGATGCCTATTCTTGGCTTAGAAAATTCGACTAAGAGGAATATTAACTAATGTGTTGAGTTCGATTCGTGATTTCGTACATATGTGACTTTGATGCCTAATGAGCATATATATTGGCTAGGTATCTTGAATTCCTCTTCGATGCTCAAATAATAAAACCAATTTATTTGTTAAATTAAGCTCAAGAGCAAAGGGAGCTAAATCCGATAAGGGAAGGAAAAAGTCGTCGAATAGCCGTCGAAATCGTTCGACCACGTCCGAGGTAAGTTTCGAGTATCGAAACTTAGATTTTGATTCGATTGAATGAAGTAATGAGCAATCGAATTTGTGCCTTTGTATGTGGCCATTGAGCGAAATGATATTTTTGCTAAGGAATTGTGCATAAAAGTTGTGTTATGAAATTGAAACAAAGATGTGTATGAATGTTCGAGTGATATCGGGCTAAGCCGAAGGCAATTGTGCAAATTGTGATACGGGCTAAGCCGAAGGCAATTGTGCGAGTTATGATATCCGGGCTAAGCCGAAGGCAATTGTGCAAATTGTGATATCCGGGTTAAGTCCCGAAGGCCTTTGTGCGGGTTACCATAACCGGGCTATGTCGAAGGCGTTTGAAGAGTAGCTATATCCGAATAAACTCGAAGGTATGTGATTCGAGAACTTTGAACTTGCTGGAAAATTTTCAGTTAATGCACTTGTGAAATTCCCAACAAGAAGGTATGTTTTGTGTGTGCTTCGCACACTATGAGTAAGTGCGTATGAATATTCGCTCTAATGATAAATGAGCTATCGGCATTAACTAGGCCGTTATTTGTGTATGAATATAAGAGTTGGGATTGTGAAGTAAGCATGTCTTTGAGAAATTGTGCATATGAATTATTGTTTAGCTACTTGAATGCTATGCTTTGGTTGTGTGTATATTATGGCTCAAACTTACTAAGCATAAATTGCTTACTCCGTTTCTTTGTTTCTCTATTTATAGATTTTGCTCGTTAGCGATCGGATTCGGGATCATAGAAGTTGAAGTCAACCACACTATCAAAGCCCTTTTGGTACTCCTTTAGTTGAGCTTTGGATATGGCATGTATAGGACTACTCTCGGTTGTTTTAAGTACTTGTGATGTATATGTGTGCGGCCATGCGAAAATGGTTCGTAAAAGTGGAGTATGGAATTTGACCATATGTGGCTTGTAATTATATTTGGTTTCATGATGTGATTATGGTTTGGAATGAGAGAGTTGGTCACATGATCAGCCATTGGAATGGCTAAATATGATCATATGTTGGACCTAAGTATGACTAGACTATAGTTGGTCCATGGGAACTACAATATAGGTAAAGCCTACCTTAAAAACAGATGCTTCCAGCTGCAGTGACGTGGATGTGGAAAATCACCAAAATTTGTAGGAATGGTGTTAATTAGTGAATAAATTATGTAATCGAACCTTGACGAGTCTATTTTCATATGAAAGTAACGAAACGATCATATGAACAGTATACCGAGAGATATTAAAGTTCTCGTGAGACAGGGCCAGAACAGTTTCTGGGTCCCCTGTCGTGACTTTGAAAATTTACCATAAATTATCCAGAATGAATTAGAAGTCATTCCTTATATTTCCAGATTCCTTTTTGAGTCTAGTTTCATTAGAAACAAACGGCATCAGTATTGAAACCCTGTACAGAGAGATATTCAAGTTGTAACGCGCGAAGGTCAGTGTAGTCGACCCCTGTAACATGGGTGACTTTAACTAATAAACTGTACCAATTGGCCCGACAAAAAATTATAGAAATAAATCCATGGATGGATATATGAGTCTAAATTCAGTAAAAATTTACGGAATCAGTTTCCGAGTTGTGAAACTTGAGATACGCTTTTTAAGGCTACAGCGACGCAGTTTTCCAGCTTGCCTGGAAATGTCAAATTGGTCGGTGCCATAAGTGGTTTTGGCTTGTTAACCCCTCGTGTCCTACACCGGCAACGGTCTCGGGTTCGGGGTGTTACAGAGATACCTTGTGGGGTAAAATTACCATTTTTCCCCTAAGGTGTTAAATGACTATTTTGCCCTTGTGGCCAAGTGACTAACTCGGATTGTGTGGTTAACGAATTTGATTGTGAGTATATGTTGGTATATGAATGACTTGACGGTGATTGTTTGATTCAAATATGGGCATGACATTCTGCATACATGACATGTTGCATGGGTTGGGATTTTGTACGGAGGAAGATCTGATCTGTTAGGATCGCATGGTTGCTTGACGACTGTGGATCCACCGAAGGCTTAAGAGCCGTATATTCGTACTGATTTGATAAGGTCACATGGGTCGCCTAAGACGACTGTGGACCGATCAATGGCTGAGTGCCGATCATATTTACCCGGGGTTGTGTGCCGACTATATTACCGGCGCTGATGGCTATGTGCCTAACATGATACAACTACTGATGGCTTAAAGCCTTCTGATTATGGCTTTGTGTCAACCTACATATGGCTCTGTGCCAACCTGATTATGGCTGTGTGGCAAACGTATTTGCTTAAGGCTATGTGCCAATATATGGTTATTGACGACTCTGTGTCAATCACATTTACCTAGGGCTGTGTGCTGGTTATGTTACTCTAGTTGATGGCTATGTACCTAACATAATGCAGTTATCGATGGCTTTGTGCCACGTATTCTGTTAAGTGGCTTTGCCACATTATCTGTTTCTGGTGGCTATGCTACAAATATCTGTTCTGGTGGCTCTGCCACAATATCTGTATCTAGTGACTTTGTCACAACATCTGATAACTGAGCAGCAATGCTGCAACTGTAGAGTGTAGGGCTGGGTGGGTTGAGCTATTCCCCACATGGAGTGTAGGGCTGGTACGGGTGGAGTGTAGCGGTTGGTTATAGGGTGGATTGGGTTGGGATTGCATTCACATTCTGATTTTTGATTCTGTTACCTGATACTAATTCTAATTTTGATTACATTACGATCATCGATTACGATTACGTCACCTAATTTCGATTCGATTCGATTCTAGTTCGATAATGTTTCTTATTACGTAATGGGTTAAAGCCCATCTGGTACTGTCTGTTAAAATAGGCTAAGGCCCAATTGATACTGAAACTGTAAGTAGGGCTGGGGCCAACTTTTAATTATTTTATATGACTAACTGTTCCTTTTATATAGTAGGGGATTTCACATTGAGTTTTCGTAAACTCACCCTGTTTATTAACCTTTCAGGTAATTTCCAACCTTAGACAGATCGGGGTTGCGAGGGGCTCGGAGGAAGCCACACACACTATTTATGTTATAGTTTTGAATATTGCTTTTAAATGTTTTTATGTGGGTTGTAGTAAAGCCATTGTAATTTTCTGAATTTCAAATTTGGAATTTTATTTATTGTTCTTATAATTGCTAGTATTAGAACACGGTTTTCCAAAGCAACTACTGTTGTTCAAAACATCACGTAACCATAATTGTTTTTAAATTAAGCTTCCAGAATCGCCGAGATTTTTACAAAGTTGTTAAGAATGTTATTCAAATTGAGGTTTTCTAACAAGGTTTAAAAAGGGTACAAGTTTTAATTATTAAGAAGGGTTTTAATGGAAACATGGTTTCTGAAGAACACTTCAATGTGACATGCCAGATTCGAGCCAAACTTCTAGGCCGGGTTTGGGGTGTTACATACACCATTTCCAAACCAGTTTCTCAGCCACAAGAGCAGAGATCACATTAGACAAGTAATCTCGATGCTCACCAATCACAACCACCTCTATATCGTCTTTGGTCCTCAAAACGACCCTCTTATAGGCGTAATCCAAACTGACTTGGTGCTCAACCAACCAGTCCATAGCTAGAATTAAATCTAACTCTTCAAACGAAAGCTCCATCAAGTTTTCCAGAAAAATAGCCCCTTGCACCACTAACGGAACATCCCTATAGAGTTTACTAACCCAAAGAGACTACCCCAATAGACTCAATCCAATAACCTCGTTAGAAGTGCTCCCAACAGAAATCCCCAGGTTTTCAGATACAGTGCTAGCTACATAGGAGTGTGTAGAACCTATGTCTATCAAAGTAGTATAAGGCACATATATTATAAGGAACATATGACATCCGGAGAATCCCTATTCTCATGACACCGTGTAGCATAAACTAGTGCAGGCTGCCTTTCCTTAGTCTGATCAGTACCTCTACCCGGTGCTTTCTTCTCACGAAAAATACCATTACCATCTCTAGCCTACCCATGGCCCCTAGGTGGCTGTTGAACTACCCTTTGAGGCTACGCAAAACTCGGTGCCGAAGCTTGCATCTGATCAACCCTCTGTGGACACTCTCTAATATGGTGCTCTAGAGCCCACACCTCAAACAAGACTCTATCCTCCTCTATCACTCGTCCGGATGGCGTCTACCACAATTACTGTATGACTGTATAACGGTAGGAGTAATAGGGACCCCCACTCTAACTGGCCCATCAAATCTAGCCTTTTTTTTAGGCCTCTACACAGAAATAGAGGGCTCCGAATCCCTCTTATTCTTGCCTCTCTCTTTGTCCCTATTCTGGCACTCCATGCACTTAACATCCTCATGATCTTCGTCTTCTCAACCAGGACAGCAAACTCTCTCTCCTTCTGTAGAGTAATCAGTACCCTCAAATTGTCTCTTAACACATCCTCAAAATGAACGCACCTCTCAAACTTAGATGCCACCATGCCTCGAGCGTAATAGCTCAATCTCAGGAATTCAGCCTCAAACTCGGCCATAGATCTATCCCCTTGCGTGAGATTCATGAACTTATGCCTACAGGTATCCACATAGCTCACTTCTACATACTTACTCAGGAAGGTGGTCTTAAAGAAGTCCTAAGTCAGACGATCAGGCTGAGTACCCTCCCCAATCGTTAACCACCACTGGTACGCCTCGTCACGAAGCAGGGAGACTGCACCCTTAACTTTCTGCTCAGGAGTACAGTCCAAATCATTCATAATCCTCTTAGTGGCCTCCAACCATGTAACACCCCTTACCCGTATTCAATGTCGGAATAGGGTAGGAGGCATTACCAAAATTATCACACGAACAAAATACTACTTCGGGTTATAAATTTGCATCCAAATTGAAACCATTTGCATTTAATCATAAAATCCCTGATACGAGCCTACGAGGCTCAAAAATGTGCATTGGAAGTGATTTTCCACTAAACCAAGAACTTTAGAAAATTTTACAAAACTTAGAAAATCTTACACCAAACAAGGGTCACATGCCTGTGTGGGCAAGCTGTGTGGTCACACATGCCCATGTCCCAACCCCATGTAACTCTCTGACTTGTAACTCATGAACAAATTGAGATTACACAGCCAAGTCACACGCCTGTGTGCTAGGCTGAGTGGAAAGTTAGTTTTCATAAAATAGGTACAAACTTCACACGGTCAGTGTACACGCCCATGTTTGAGGCCTTGCCGTCTACACGGCTGAGACACACGCCTATGTCTCTATTTGTGTGCTTAATTCTGAGCATTCTATTTCTCTAAATTAAGGTGTAGGGGACACGTAGCCTATACTAATGCCCGTGGGGCAAACCATGGGTCACACACGGCCTAGACACGCACATGTGTCTACACGTGTGCACAAAAATAAGGCTATTTACCAAGCCATTTTGCCACCCTTTAATGTACACATTTACCAAGCATTAGATTTGGTTTAGCCTACATCGAGTAAGAAATCCTTGATTTTCAGTGATGTACCATTAAGCGGGATATGATGTGTTTTGAGACTATAAGGAAATGAGATAGCTTAAAGTACCCAATGTTATGGAAAGATCTGAATCTAAGATAGCATAGATGATTTGAACCATTCAAATATGATGAGTTAGTTATTGTTTGATCTTTCAGAACAGCAAAATTGCAGTTACTAGTATTGGGGTTGAAATCCTCTATTTCATTGAGAATAATGGTTATATGGTTACTCTTGTCTATTGACGGTTCAATCTTAGCCGAGTACAAGGTTGAAACTGAAGTTTTATTGTAAATCTGTGTAGCTGAGAAATGTTATGTGATTTGTTATTATATGTTTGGCAAAATTGCAAATCATTTTGATAGGTACAGAATTCTCACTTGATAGGTTAATGGAATTATGTGTCTCTGAGGTTGTTAGATTTCTTTGAATGTTAGTCATCACTAATCAGATTTAGGTTTGAGGTTTATATTGTCACATCTTGGGAAAGTTAAAGGAAGCTCTGAAAATTTACAAGCAATTGAGAGATCAAATTCGCAAACTATCGGACCCTATGAAATTATAGAGAGTATAAGGTTGAATTTGAAAGGATTCAAGTATGATATATGTGTGTGTGATATGACGGTATGGACCAGATTCTTCGTGTATATAAGTTCTCCGACATAAGTCAAGATTCAGTTGATGTGTTGTATAACGAAGAACTACTCATGACTTGGAACGAAGGATTGTAGTGTTAAGAACTAAAATTTCAGTATTAGTAAAGGTTCTCTAACGATGTTATGAATAAAGGAGCTTATGCTAAAATCAAACCTCATTTTCGGTAAGATTTTTGGGGACGAAAATCCTTAAAAGGGAGAGTTGTAACAGCTCAATTTTGGGCCTAGTCGGAACAGTGGTTTCGGGACCACAAATTTGACGTAAGAAAAATTATTTTTATTATGTTTTTATGGTCTCCAAATTCAAAAGATGATTTCGTGAAAATCTCGTTCGAAAATTTTGACGTTTCGGCACTCAATTTGGTCAAAAGGACTAAATTGTAAAAAGTGCAAAAGTTGAGTTCTACATGTTAGAGGTGTCTAATTGTTATGGAATTTTAAATTGGAGGTCCTTAAATGGTAATTAGACCATTGGATAATTTATTGGGCAAAAATGGACATGAAATGGGTGAAATAGAATATTTTTAAGTTAAGGGCATTTTGGTAATCTAGTAATTAAAATGAATTAAAAACAAAATAAAAGCCAAAATTTCTTGTCCATCTTCTTCTTTGGCTGAATATTACATGAAGAAACCATGGCTAGGGTTTTCCAAGCTTCCAAGCTCGATTGTAAGTCAGTTCTTGCCCCATTTTTAATGATTTTTACGTTTTTGAAATCCTCGTAACAAGATCTACCTATTTCTACCATTTATGTGAGTTATGATGAAGGTCTACGGTTTGACCCATGTTATAATTTTGTGCATTTTAATGTTTAATGGTAGATTATGCATGTTTATGGTTGGAGAAACAACTTTTGCTAATTGATTTTCGGTGAAAATGCTTCAAAGGACTAAATCGTAAGAGTTATAAAATATGTAGTAAAAGTGTGTTCTAGTGGAAATTTTGGGCTGTTATAGTTATGAAAATGATTTGGTTAGGCTTAAGGTGCAAAGAAATTTACAAGTCATTGTACGAGCTTAGGAGCAAAAGTGTAAATATGGCAAAGTTTAGGGGCAAAAACATAATTTTGCCATAGTATGATATATGGATCACATTGACTAATGTGACTAATAAATAGACAAAATGTGATATTATAGATCAAAGAAAATGAGGTTCGGACCTAGAACAAGGGAAAAATGAGAAATTGACGGTTAGGTCCTTTTTCGCCATTTTTGGTATCGAGGTAAGTTCATGTGATAATGATAATGCAATGTTATACTTGAGTGTTAATTCTCGATATTACATGAATTGTAAGTACATGTGTAAATAATGTGACATTGTAACATGTTTTGATGTGTTAATATTTTGTGATAAATATTCCATTATTATTATGAATGTTATGCCTAATAGTAGCTATAAAAGTGTGATTGGTATTATGTTCGTTATCCACGACATCACGAGCAAGTGCGATAAAGATGTTACGTGCATGTGAGAAAGAATCCCGTTTGAACCTTAAGAATAGTCTAGGATACAAGTGACATGTCACTAGGAATTATGAAATCCGAACTCATTGAGTGGTCTGGGTTCGTGATATATGTGACATCTGAGCTTATTGAGTAGTCTGAGTTCATGATGTACGAGATACATGTAATTTGGTTCCAGGTGGTGGTCTTGTGTGTTCTACCGGTGGCTAGGTAGTCCTGAGTGGTTCAGATACCTAACAGCTTTGTGAGCATCCCGTGTAGTTACACCCTAATCGATAGCTTATGCTAGCAGGCTTATGCTAGCAGGCCCGTGAGTAGCTCCATTGCGAGCGTTACATGATATGAGGTAGCTTTGGCTACATATGTATATGTGGCACTTATGTGCAAGTTTTCTACGTATCCAATAATATTCCGAGTGTTCAACGGGTGTTTCAAAGAATGATTTGATGATAGCCCCAAAAGGGTATGTCAAAGACAAGAATGAATATGTGAAAAATGTTAAAAGGGCACAGGTATGTACATTAAGCTTATGGTTATTGAGACTTTGAAATGTCGAGACCTCGGTGAGTTAAGATGTATGAATTGTGATTATGAATTTTGTTGCAATATTATGTTAACTTACATTGTGTAATTGAACATGCAATCCATGAAATGGTGAGTTCATGATTATTTGAAAATGAACTTATGATAGTCATCATTATATTGCATTAAAACAGTTTTGGACAACAACGGTAGTCCAACTTTGAAAATCCACCTAAAATTTTGGAACTAGAATTAGAGACTGAATAAAATATGAAATTAAATCTTATTGAGTCTAGTTTCACATAGATGAAATGGTGTAAGCAAAAGAATTTCATATTATGAGATATTTGAATTTTTGAGAGACAGGGTCAGAGTAATTTCGGGCTCCCCTGTCTTAATTTTGGAAAATCAATAAAACTTTTACAAAAATAATTATGGGTTAGAATTTATATAGCTAAATTCTTAACGAGTCTATTTTCAAGATAAACAGATGGAAACATCATCTGGATCCTGTATTAAGAGATAAGTAATTTTTACAAAAGAAAGGTCTAAGCTGTCAAATAGCAGAACAGGGGTAACTTTGAAGAATAAATTGTACTTATTGGCTAATCCAAAAATTCTAAAAATTTTATGGTAGAAAGATATATGATTCTAGTTTCAAATTCTTTTAACAAATCTTAATTTATAATTCTGTAGCTCAATCTATAAGTAATTGAGTGGCTATGACTCGAGTAAACAAGTTGAATTGAACGTAAGTAAAAGTACAATTAGGATTGTATTACCTTGAGATCATGTAGTAAGAATTGATAGAAACATGTTGATAAATTGCTTATTATTTTCATATGGACTTACTAAGCTATAAAGCTTGCCCTCTCCTTTCCATTTCTTTAGTGTTGGCAGGTTAGCTTAGGGTTGGAGATCGTTGGAGGCAGCATCACACTATCAAATTACCAATTTAGGGTATTAATAAACCTTAGGTATTTTCAGGTGAGTGACATGTATAGAGACTTAATCTTTTGATATATGTGTTTCATGATTTGGCCAATTGTATTGGCTTATAATGATTCAATTTTATATGGTTATGGGACATGGCTTATATTGATTATTGGGTTGTAACCCTATTATATGTGCATGCACAAGCTTAAAAGTTTCATGTGATGTGAGTATGTGACTTGATATGGTGTGCATTGTCTTAGGTAAGGATGTTATTCTACGCATGTGAAATATGTTGGTATTTTTTAAAGTTATGTGCTAGCCTTGAATATGAATGATGATTAAGTTGAAATCTTTTGGTATGATGGTAACCATGATATAAGAGTATAAGTGATATCATAATCGAAAAGGCCAAATGAGTGTGTAAAACACATGAATCACGGCATGAAAATGTTATGTTTGTGGCTTAAATGAAGATGTTTAATCGTTAAATGGATGTCATGTTATATGTCCTTGATGTTGTATAAATGTGTGAGGGTTTATGGTTGACCAAGGCTTGGAAAATAGTGTAAGTGTTGACCATACGGGTAGAGACACGGCCATGTGTCTCAGTCGTATAGGGAACACGGCATTAGCACACGGGCATGTGACTCGGCTGTAAGACCCCACTTCATTGCTAACGTCATAAATAGAGAGTTACATGAGCTAAGGACACGAGTGTGTCCCAAGCCACACGGGCGTTTGTGACCACACGGCCTAATCCACACAAGCGTGTGACTATCTAAACATGGAAAATTTCCTAAGTGTTATAAAATTTTTGAAAGTTCTCGGTTTAGTCCCGAACCACCCTCGATGTATGTTTTGGGCGTCGTAGGCCCATATAAGGGATGATATGCATGTGTTTGAATGTCTTTGAATTGGTTGAAATTTTATGGCCCGATTTTACATGTATGTGTATGTTTAAGTTCGGTAATGCCTCGTATCCTGTCCCGGCATCAGACACGGGTAAAGGGTGTTACATAGAGCGTACTAAGTGATGAAATATCCATCGAGAATTCAATGATTCACCGGATAAAATATTGTAAATAACATGAGAAATAAGAATTTGAAAATGTATATGATGTGATGAGCTCATTTATGGATCTTGAAAATTTTAAGACTAACTTGTTCATTGAGTGCATGTGTTTAGGGAAAATTATTTATAGTTGATGGATAACATGGCTTATTGTGATTATGTGTTTAAAATGACCAGTAAGTTTACTTTCCATTATACGAACTTACTAAGCATGTAATGCTTACCCCTTTTTAGTTTTCCTTGTCTTATAGGGCTTTTGGACTCGTGAAGGTTGGAAGACAGTGGGAGTTTGATCACAATATCAGTAAATCTCGTTTTGGGTATAAAATAACTATTCATTTTGATATAATGGCATGTATAGGGTAACTTACCTTTTTGGACATATGAGTCATTTAATTTGGCCAAGTGTAGTGGCTTTTGATGATGGATAAATTCATTTTGTATATGGCCATGAGTTATGGCTCATATTTTACTATTGGGTTGTAACCCTTATTAATCATGTATGCATGCAATGTGTTCATGTTGATGTGGTTGCTTGTGAATGATGGATGTAAGGTATGGCATGTTTATTTGGTGAAAGATCCATGACCAATGAGTATGACCACAATAAAGTTATAAATGTGTAAAGTCGGAAAGAAAGATATAAAAACCTAGAGGTTATGAATTGGTATAAAAAGATTTGGAAATGCATGTAAAAATTTGAGATTGTGCATGGAGGCATTAGAGGTATAATTTAATCATGTATTTGGATATTGGAGTATTTTAAATGTGTTTTTCTATATGCAAAGAACATGTATAAAAGAGTGAGTCTAAAGGGTGGCAAAAAGGCTTGGAAAATAGCCTCGAATTTGTTCACAGGGGTAGACACATGGGCATGTGTCTAGGCCATGTGCGACACACGGTCTGCCCCATGGGCTTGTTGTTCGGCCATGTATCCCCTGTACCTTAATTTTACAAGTCAAAATGCCTAGTAGTAACATACGGCGGGTATGTGTCTTAGCCGTGTGAGAGACACGACCTAACCACATATGTGTGTGCTCTGGTCGTGTGAAGTCTGCACCATTTTATGAAAAATCATTTAATTTTATTTGGCTACACGGGCGTGTGCCACAGCCGTGTGACCTTATTTTGGTGCTGACGTCATAGTTAGAGAGTTACACAGCCTGAGGATACGGGTGTGCCCCTTTGTATTAAAGAAAATTTCCCGAGGTTTTCTAAAGTTTTCGATTGGTCCCAAACTATAATGTATGTTTTGGACCTAGTAGGTCCATGCAAGGGACGTTTCGCATATGCTTGAATGACTTTTGAAATGAAAGAAATTTTATAGCCCGGTTTTGTATGAACATTTGTATGCATGTTACTTAATGCCTCGTACCTGTCCCGGCCTCGGGTATGGGTAAGGGGTGTTATAGTCTATCTTCTCTATCAAGTGCCGAAAAGTTGAGAAGCCATAGCTAGGGTTTTTCTTCAACTTTCAAGCCCGATTGTAAGTATGTCTTAACCCCGTTTTTAGTGTTCTTTATATTTTTGAGATCTTTGAAGCATGATCTAGCTATTTCTACCATTATTTTGAGCTAGGGTTCATGTTCAAAAACTTACCCATGTGTCACATGCATGTATTTTGGTGTTTAATGGAGGAATATGAAAGTTTGATGCATGATAAACATCTTTTACTAAGTGGTTTTTTATGAGAACACCTAAAAAGGACCTTTTTGTAAAAGTTGTAAAATATGTGGTTAAAATTTTGATTTGAAAGAACATGTGGGCTAATATAAGTATGATATAAGTTTGGCTAGGCTTGGGTATCAAAGAAAATGAACACATTTCATTTTACAAGCCTAAGGGCTAATTTGTACTTATGTGAAAGTTTAGGGGAAAAATTGGAATTTTGCCTAAGTATAATTTATGGACTATTTTGAACAATGTGATAATTAAATAAGCGAAATTTTCTATTATAGATCAAGAAAAAAGGAGTCCGGACTTAAACAAAGGAAAGAACAAGGTTGTGGATAAATCGAATAGTAGCCATATTTTGGGTACCGAGGTACGTTCGTGTGTAAATAATGCAACATTACATTATTATATTTTGAATGCTTTAATATTGCATGAATTGTGTAATTGTCTTTATGGATTTAATTAATGATGACTCGGTGACAATTCGACGAAGTTTGATATCACAAAACCCCGATTGAACCTTAGGAATAGTTAGGATACAAATGTCATGACATTAGGGTTATGTATGATCCCATGTAAGACCATGTCTAAGACATGGCTTAAGTATTTTGAGTATGGCATGTATAGGGACTTGGTCTTTTTGTTATATGTCATGTTGGTTTAGTCAAATGTGTTGGCTTATGATGATATTGATTCATTTTGTATAAGGCCATGAGATGTGGCTCATATTGATTATTGGGTTGTAAACCTATTCATATATGCATGCATGTGCCTATGCTATTGTGATGTGGTTGGTTGTTGTGAGAATGGGATGAGATGTGTTGTGGCTTTGATTGTTTCTTGATCGAATTGTGAGTGAATGACATGATGACAACTAAGGCATGAGTATGTTAAATGAAAGTAATCTACATCTCTTAGTGCATACAACTTTATAAAAATGGCTTGACCAAGTGTGAAGTCTTATGCATGTTTTTGTAAAGAGGAAATGATCATGATCATGTCTTGTTTATGTAAGTTTAAGTGTCAATTATGCCATGTTAATTACCTTTGAAGTCATGAATGTTTTTGTGTAAATAAGGGTGGCAATTGGCTTGGAAACTAGCCTCAAATTTGCCCACACGAATAGACACAAAGGCGTGCGTCTAGGCTGTGTGTGACACACGATCTGCCCCATGGGCGTGTGATCCGACCGTGTGCCCCCTGCAACCTAATTAGGTAAAACAAAATGCTCTGTAATAAACACACGGGCAGAGACACGGCTATGTGTCTCAGCCTGTGAAGGACACGGCCTTAGGACATGGGCGTGTGACTTAGCCGTGTGAAGTCTGCACTTAATTTTTGGAATTTAATTCGCCACACGGTCTGAGCACACAAACGTGTGACTTGGCCGTGTGACCCTAATTATGTGATGATGTCATAAACAGAAAGTTACACGGGCTGTGGACTCGGTCGTGTCCCAAGCCATACGGGCATGTGTGAGCACACGACCTACCCACACGGGCGTGTGACCTTGTTTGATGAAAATTTTTCTAAGTTTTCCTAAAGTTTTCTAAAGTTCTTGGTTTAGTCCTGAACTACTCCCGATGTATGTTTTGGGCTTCGGAGGCCCATATAAGGGACAATTTGCATATGTATGAATGAATTTTATTTGAACAAAATTTCATGGCCCATATAAGGACCATGTCTGGTAATGCCTCATATCCTGTCCCGACGTCGGGCGTGGGTAAGGGATGTTACATTTAATGGTATCAAAGCTACGATTTAGTCGATTCTTGGACTAACGTAGCATGTGTACAAGTCTAGCTATACATGCCAAAAATGAATTATGATAGTTGTAACACCCCTAACCCATAACTATCGCCAGAATAAGGTTACGAGGCATTACCGGATAACACACTTCATTCATATACACATAAGCATTCATAAGCGAAATTCATTCAAAATATTCACAATGTCCCTTATAAGGCTCTACGAGATCTTAAAACATGCTTAGAAGGGGTTCAGGACTAAACCGATAACGTTCAAAAACTTTGAGAAACATAGAAAATTTTCAAAGATATAAGGGTCACACACTCGTGTGAACAGGCCTTGCACCTCACACGGCTACCAGACACGCCCGTGTCACAGGCTATGTGAAAATAGGGCATACATACTGACTTACACCGCACGGTCGAGGACACACCTGTGTGCTATGACCGTGGGAAGATTAGGGAGGTTACTGACTTGGGTCACACGGCTAACCACACGCTCATGTTCCAGCCAGTGTACCACACACGACCAATAGACACACCCGTGTGTCTAGGCCGTGTCAAAACTATAAGATATACTGAATTTAAATTGAAAGGTGCCCCAGGGGACACACGACCGTGTAACATAACCGTGTGTCGCACACGGATGAGACACACGCCCATGTCTCTGCCTGTGTAGACAAAAATAGGTCATTTATAGGGCCAACATGCCACCCAAAAAGGGTAATCTCAACAAGCATTAACCAAAGCATAATTCATGACCAAATAGCCATCAAAACCATACCAAAACATGCATGATTCAATCCACAATATCACTAATCAATTTTATACTCAATTTCATATCAAAGCATACCAATTTCGTGAACTAATATCATACCAATCCATTTGTCTTAAACAATATTTAATCAAACTCAAAATCATATCAAAACCTTACCATTTCAACTACCAAATCATACCAAAATGGCCATTCACACAAGACCATATGTATACATCAATTATAATATTTTTCCATCACATAGTCTATACCAAAACCAATTCCATAGTCTCAATCATATTCATGCCATATCACATGGCAAGAAATACACTTAACACATATCACAACATCACTAGCCTATACATGCCATACATTAATATTTACAACTTCAAAAGTACCAAAATTTCGTTCGATAGTGTGACGATGATCCTTGACGATCCCCAAGCTCACGATAGCTTCGATGATATATAAAACAATGAAAAACATACACAAAGTAAGCTTTCTAAAGCTTAGTAAGCCATATACAAATAAACTTAACACATAAGATAAACTTAAACCAATTCATTCATAGTAAGATCATACAATTCACTATTTCATTTCATAAATAACATCTAGTTCAATTGTTCATAGGTTACTTGCATATAATCACATTTCATTCCCTTGTAATTCACATGTCATCATTTATAACATACTCACCTTTCATTATTGAATAACATGTACATTTCATACGTACCTGAATTGGATATTCATTCACATATAAATTCCTTTCTTGATAATGCCCGTTGAACCATTCGGAATCAATAAGGATACTCGGATAGCTCGAAAAGCTCGTACAATGCCAACGTCCCAAACGAGGTCTTACATGTAATCAAATATCGATGCCACTATCCCAAACAGGGTCTTACACGAAATTATATACGATGCCACTGTCCCAAACATGGTCTTACTCATAAATCTCAAATTGATGCCAACATCCCAGAGTGGTCTTACACGAAATCACATATTAGAATCCTATATCATGACATATGTATCCTAACTATTCCTATGGTTCGTACAGGGCTTTCAGATGCCATAATTCAATCGATGTTTTCTCAATTTCACATATTCATCTTCCATAGCCATTCATTACATTTCAATATTATAAAAGCATGAATAAATAAATTCAAATACATTTATTTGCATATGAACTTACCTCATATTCGGAATAGACGAATTGGATTGATTACTCGATAACTTTTAATTTTTCCCGATCTAAATCCTATTTCTTTCTTTCAAGATATCTATAAATTCAAAATTAACTCTTTTATTCCTCAATTCATTCAATTTCATCCAAAGCACACAATTTGAGGTATTTTACACATTAACCCCTATAATTTCACATTTTCTCAATTTAGTCCCTATTTTACAAAATCACAAATTACATAATTTCTTTCTAATTTCATGCTAGCCAAATTTCATATAGCTTCATATCAGTCCATATTTTCATTTTTTTCACACATTTAACCACACATTTTACACTTTAGTCCTTTTTATGCAATTTCGCTAAAAATTACTTTACAAAACATCATAATCTATCAACAAATACTCATTTTTCATCATCAAATATTCAAGAACTCAAGCATTCATCAATTGCAATTTACAAAATCACTAACAAATTCAGAAATTAGGGTAGGGGCTAGCTAGTACTCAAAGTAACGATCACAATAACATAGAAATTATCAAAAACGAGTTAAAAATCACTTACCAATTTAATCCTAAAGTGACCAAACCATAAATATAAAACAACGACTTTTTCCTTTTGAGTGTTCAGTTGATGATGATGAACATAGAACGATGATATAAAATTTTATTACTTAATATTGTATTATTAACTAAATTACAAAATTATCCTTAATCATAAACCATTTTAATGCCTTAATATAAGTCCATATTTGTCCATTAACTTTGTCAATGGTATAATAACAACATAAGGACCTCAAAATTAATAAGCCATAACAAATAGATATTTTTAACTTATAGCATGCCACTTTTGCATTTTACGTGATTATGTCCTTTTTCTCAAATTCAGTTATTAAACAATAAAATTAGCTCACGAAATTTTCACACATACGAATTTACATGTTGTAAACACATAAAATAATATTAAAATAATTTTGCAACCTCAAATTTATGGTTCCAAAACCACTGTTCTGATTTAGCTAAAAGCGAGCAATTACATTAGTGTGATGACTCTAACCTTTTAAATTGTGCTTCATATACTATGGATCCCAATCGAAGTGAAGCTAATAACGTAGAAAGTAATGCTGTGGCTCCTACTCAAGGGTAGCGCTAGTTGAAAGTAGACCCGTGACCGTGAATCGGGAAGGAGGAGATGAGGCTAGGGACATATGATGAATGCCTAGTATACGGGGTTTGTTCGAGCGAACTCAATGCTCAACCCCTCCACCCCACCTCTCCTCAACCTATTCTGTAGCACCCCAAGGTATGGATTTTATAAGATTGAATAGACCTCCAATGGATAAAATTTGTAAGAAATGAGCCAAAGAGTTTTGAGCTAGTATAGATGATGATCCCAAAAGGGCAGAGTTCTGGCTCAAAAATACTATCAGAGTATTTGATGAGTTATCATGCACACCTGAGGAATGCATGAAATGTGTTGTGTCACTCTTGAAAGACTCGGCTTATCAGTGGTGGAACACCCTTGTGTTGGTTGTACCAAGGGAAAGGGTCAATTGGGAATTTTTCCAAGAGGAGTTTCGCAAGAAGTATATTAACTAGAGGTTTATCGATCAGAAGCAAAATGAATTTTTAGAGTTAAAACAGGGCCGAATGACTATAATAGAGTATGAGCGTGAGTTCGTAAGACTTAGTAAGTATGCCCGGTAGTGTGTATCGATCGAGGCCATCATGTGTAAGAGGTTTGAGGATGGGTTAAATGAGGACATCTGATTGCTGGTTGGCATCCTAGAATTAAAACAGTTTATTGTACTAGTTGAGAGAGCTTGCAAGGCCGAGGAATTGGCTAAAGAGAAAAGAAAAGTTGAATTTGAGTCTCGATATTCTAAGAACAGACAGATGGGTAAGTCACTGCAGTCCTCATCTAAGAAGCCGAGGGATTTTAATACTTGATCGAGTGTTTCAGTTGGGCACTTAAATAGAGATAAGCTGTACTCAGTTTCAAAAGCTCAGACTACTTCAATTGCTAGTGTTGGTAATGCTTGACCGAGTAGGCTGGAGTGTTCACATTGTGGTAGATGCCACCTTTTCAAGTGTCGAGTTAGTGATGGAGCTTGTTTTAACTGTGGTTCCCAAGATCACTTCATTAGAGATTGCCTCGAGAGGGTTGAAAAAGAGAAATTTTTGAGTGCAAGATCGGGTAATACTGCTTCTCGAGGGAGGCCACAAAGAAATCCAAAAAATGGAGTAAGTAGCAAGGGTGCACCTAGAGACTCAGCTGTAAGGCCCGAAGGTAGAAAACCTGTGAGGACTTATGCCGTTCACCCTCACGAAGAGGCTTCATATCCAGATGTGATTACAGGTACTTTTTCTCTCTATGATACTCATGTTGTTGCTTTGATTGATCTGGGATCTACCCATTCGTATGTTTGTGTGAAACTGGTGTCTAACATGAATATGCCTATTGAGTCTATAGAATTTATGATAAAAGTGTCAAACCCTCTAGGAAAGTATGTGTTAGTTGACAAAGTATGTAAAGATTACCCTTTAATGATTAGAGGTCATTATTTTTCGGCTAATCTTATGCTTTTGCCGTTTGATGAATTTGATATAATACTTGGCATGGATTGGTTGACCATGCATGATGTGGAAGGAAAATGTGACAGCCCAAAATTGACCCTAGTCGGAATGTGGTTTCGGTACCACAAAACCGAGGCATAAAAATAATTTAAAATTTATTTTGATGCCTATAATATGTGTGTGCTCATGTGTGACATTTTTGGTGATTGATTTAGTGTTATAAAGGTGAATTTCACTAGAAAGGACTTAGTAGTGAACTTTGAAAGTACGATAGGGAATTGTGTGATGACTAATTAAAGCATGCATGCAAAACAATGGACTTGCATGTCAAATTCCCCTTTTTATAGGTGGTGGCGGCCATGGCAAGGAATTATGGGCAAAGAAAACATGTTATGACATGTTTTGTTAATGCATGATGTATTAAGTGATAAAATAATTAGATGTGGGAAGAGAAATAAAAAAATGTGTGTGAGAGTGAAGCATTCCCTATTGCCGTGTAACTAAGAAAGAAAAACAAAAAAATTGTTCATCTTTTCCCTCCTTCCTTTGGCGAAATTCCTAAGAGGAAGAAGAGATTTTTGCTTCATTTTCTTTGTTTAGAAGAGATCTAGAAGGAGATTTGGCTAAACTTGCATCAAGATTAAGGTATGTATGAGGTTGTGTCATGAGATTCATGCATGTTTTAGTTGCTAACTTGATGTTCATGTTAGCCATGGTTCAAATCCTTGTTATGCCATTGAAATGGTATTTGGCCAAGGTTGTTATTGGGTTAAAGCCATTGCATGCTAAATGTGAAGCTTGCTAATGATGCATGCAATGATGGATTGACTACTCTTGAAATTTCTTTGTAGCAATCTTAAGTAAGACATTGAGTTTTTTTTTGTTTAACCATGACCGAAGTTGAAAGGGGCATGATTGTGATGTATTCGGCCATGATGCATTCATGAGCATGGTTTATGCTTCTTGCATGTTAGTTAAAATTTGTGTTTTGGATGGTTATGGACACCTTGAAATTCGGCCTTGCACCTATATGTGTATATATGTTTGCACATGATATTTTGATTATGAAGAAAGTGAAAAATATGTTTGTTTAAAGAAGAAATTTGTTGAAGAATGTTGTGAAATTTGCATGTACATTCGGCCTAGTACATGTATAGTGTGAAAAAAAACCTTGAAATTATTTTTGATTTTGTGTATAAATGACCATGTATAATCGGCCACATGAGTAATTTGAGCACTTGATGTTATGTTAAAATTCTTGAGCTTAAATATATGGATGTATGTATATGTGGCCATATAATGGCGTTTTGGTTCAAAGGTTGAATGATAAATTATAATAAAGTGAGATGATATGAGATGCGAATGTGATTGACTAGTAAACATTATTGATAGAAATATTGAATACTTCTACTTGTATTCGTTAAGCTCAAGAGCAAAAGGAGCTAAATCCGATAAAGGGAAGGAAAAAGTGATCGAATAGCCGTTGAAGCCGTTCGACAACATCCGAGGTAAGTCCTCAAGAAATGACCCTACTCGAATTATGTGAAATGAAATATGGATGTGTAATGATTATTGATTTATGTGTGTATGAGTATTTGAATGATACCCGGGCTAAGTCCCGAAGGCGATTATGCTAGTGATATGTTTGTGTTTGAGCCTTAGTAACGAAAATGAAACATGGATGTGTAATGATTATTGATGTATGTGTGTGCATGAGCAATTGAATGATATCCGTGCTAAGTCCCGAAGACATTTATGCTAGTAATTATATCCGGGTTAAGACCCGAAGGCAATTGTGCTAGCGACTACATCCGGCTAAGACGAAGGCATTCGTGCAAGTTGTTAAATCCGGGCTAATACGAAGGCATTTGTGCAAGTCGTTCTATCCGGCTAAGACCGAAGGCATTTGTGCAAGTCGTTCTATCCGGCTAAGACCAAGGCATTTGTGCAAGTCGTTCTATCCGGGCTAAGACCAAGGCATTCGTGCATGTGGTTATATCCGGTTGTATTCGAAGAAGCTTGGGCTGGAGGTGGCGTTGGTTGCTGTAATAAATTTAATTAATGCGCTCGAAAAGCCCAAAGGATAAGGTATGTTTATATGTGCATTGGAAAAGTCGATATGTTTGAGTAACATTCGCTCAATCGACTAACGAGTTTTCAGCTATTGAATTGGTTGATATCTTGTGAAAGTATATAATGATGAAGTGTGAAGTAAGTATGATTATGTGAATGTGTATTAATGAAATGATTCATTTGGCTATGTGAATGTAATGCTTTAGTTAAAGCTGATTGTATTGCTTGAGACTTACTAAGCATAAAAATGCTTACCCGTTGCTTTGGCTCTCTGTCTTATAGATTTTGCTCGTTAGCGATCGGATTCGGGATCATTAAAGTCGAAGTCATCTACACTATCAAAGCCTCCATTTTGGTATAATTTTGGTTGAACTTTGAAATGGCATGTATAGGACTACCCTATTGTTGAAGGTCATGTACCTTTCGGTTTGTGTAAACTTGGATAGCCATGCGAAAATGGCTTATATACGTTTTGGTATGATACTATAATCGTTGTATGTTGATCATTATGGGGTATGGAATTGTTTTGAGAAGATTAGCCATTGGAATGGTTAATCATGATCACACTTTGTGCTATGTATGCAAAGAGGGCAATTGAATCGTGGAAATCATGAAATAGGTAAAGGTTACCTTGAAAACAGATGCTGGCAGCAGCAGTGGTGTGGTTTTGAAAAAATCACCAAAATTTGTAGGAATGGTATTAAATAGTGAATAAGTTATGTAAATGAACCTTGATGAGTCTACTTTCATATGGAAGAAACGAAACAGTCATAGGAGTTACTTGTTAAGAGATATTAAAGTTATCGTGAGACAGGGACAGAACGGTTTCTGGGTCCCCTGTCGCAACTTTAAAAATTTACTATAAATTATCCAGAAAGAATTAGAAGTCATTCCTTATATGTGCAGATTCCATTTTGAGTCTAGTTTCATTAGAAACAAACGGAACCAGTTTTAAAGCCCTGTACAGAGAGATATTCAAGTTGTAACGCGCGAAGGTCAGAGCAGTCGATCCCTGTAACATGGGTGACTTTAACTAATAAACTGTACCAATTTGCCCGACCAAAAATTCTAGAAATAAATCCATGGAAGGATATATGAGTCTAAATTCAGGGAAAATTTACGGAATCAGTTTCCGAGTTTTGAAACTCGAGATATGATTTTTAAGGCGACAGTTACGCAGTTTTCCAGCCTGTCTGGAAATGCCAAATTGGTCGGTGCTTTAAGAGGACTTGGCTCGTTAACCCCTCGCGTCTTACACCGGCGATGGTCTCGGGTTCGGGGTGTTACAGAAAATCATTGAATTGAAATATGAAATTGGTGATATTCTTCAGGCTGAACCTGATGAATGGGATAGCTTGCCAGTAGTGATTTCTTCTACGACTGCTCAGAAATGTATGAGGAAGGGTTGCGAAGCTTATCTTGCCTTCATATTGAATACAATAGAGTCTAAGTTGAAAATTGAATCAGTGCCACTAGTATGTGAGTATCTATATGTGTTTCCAGAAGAGTTTCCAAGATTGCCTCCTATTTGGGAAATTAAGTTTGGTATTGAGTTAGTTCCTGGTACTGCACCTATTTCGATCACTCTATATAGGATTTGGTATTGAGTTAGTTCCTGGTACTGCACCTATTTCGATCACTCTATATAGGATGGCTCCGACAGAGTTAAAGCAGTTGAAGGTTCAGTTATAAGAGTTAACGATAAAGGTTTTACGAGACCTAGTTCTTCTCCGTGAGGAGCACCGACACTATTTGTGAAGAAGAAAGACAGTTCAATAAGATTGTGTATAGACTACCTACAGCTCAGTAAGGTAACCATAAAGAACAAGTATCCCTTGCTAAGAATTAATGATTTTTTTGATCAATTGAAGGGAGCCACAGTGTTTTCAAAGATAGACTTGAGGTCTAGTTACTACCAGTTGAGAGTTAAGGAGTCTGATGTGCCAAAAACTACATTTTGAATGAGGTATGGTCACTATGAATTTTTGGTTATGCTTTTTGGTTTAACGAATGCGCCTGTTGTATTTATGGATTTAGTGAACTGTATTTTTCAACCATACTTGGATAAATTTGTGGTTGTTTTTATTGATGATATCCTAATTTATTCTCGTGATGAGGCCGAGCATGCTGAACACTTGAGAACGGCTTTGCAAACTTTGAGGGACAAGCAGTTGTATGCTAAGTTCAGTAAAAGTGAATTTTGGCTTCAAGAAGTAGGGTTTTTGGGCCACATTGTTTCAGGTGATGGTATTAGAGTTGACCCGAGTAAGATTTCAGCTATTGTTGAATGGAAACCGCCAAGGAATGTAACTAAGGTTAAAAGCTTTCTAGGCTTGGCCAGTTATTACAGATGGTTTGTGAAAGGATTCTCCATGATTGCTACTCCAATGACGAGGTTATTACAGAAAGATGTCAAGTTCGAATGGACAGAAAAATGCCAACAGAGTTTTGAGAAACTAAAGGCATTGTTGACCGAAGCACCAATTTTAGTACAGCCTGAGCTAGGAAAAAAATTTGTAGTTTATAGTGAAGCATCATTGAATGGATTGGGTTATATACTTATGCAACAAGGCAAGGTGATAGCTTATGCCTGGAAGTAGCTGAAGCCACATGAGAAAAATTATCCGACCCATGATTTGGAGCTAGCTGCCATTGTGTTCGCGTTAAAGATTCGGAGACACCATTTGTATGGTGAGAAATGTAGAGTATTAACTGATCATAAAAGTCTAAAGTTGATAAAAGATTATGAGTTAGTGATTGATTATCACCCCGAAAAGGTAAATATGGTGGCCGATGCTTTGAATAGAAAGTCGTTATTTGCTTTGAGGGCTATGAATACACGATTGGCTTTATCAGATGATGGTTCTCTTCTGGCCAAGTTGAGAGCTAGACCAATGTTTTTCTAAGAGATTTGCGAAGCTTAGAAAAGTGACAGTGAGATGCAAGATAAGAGAGCTTAGTGTGAGTCAGGTATCAAATCAGATTTTTGGATTAGTTTCGATGGTTGCTTGCTGTTCCGAGATAGAATTTGTATTCCTAAAAATACCAAGTTGATTCAAAAGATTTTTCATGAGGCGCATAGTGGTTTTTTGACTATACATCCGAGTAGTTCGAAAATGTACACTGACTTGAAGAAATTGTATTGGTGGCTGAATATGAAAAGAGATATTTCAAAGTTTGTTTCGAGATGCCTAATTTGTCAACAAGCAAAGGTCGAACACCAAGTATCTTTAGGCTTACTTCAGCCTGTGATGGTTCCCAAGTGGAAATGGGACTGTATTACTATGGATTTGGTGACGGGTTTGCCTTTGACACTGAAAAAGAAAGACGTTATATGGGTTGTTGTAGATCGATTGACGAAGTTGGCTTATTTTATACCAGTACGTACCAACTACTCACTGGACAAGCTAACTGAATTGTATATTTTCGAAATTGTAAGATTGTACAGAGTACCTTTGTCGAATATATTGGATAGAGATCCAAGGTTCACTTCACGGTTCTGGAAAAAGTTACAAGAAGTGTTGGGTACAAAATTGAATTTTAGTACCGCTTTCCATCCGCAAACTGATGGCCAATTCGAAAAGGTAATTCAGATTCTCGAGGATATGTTACAGTGCTGCGTTCTTGAGTTCTAAGGTAGTTGGGAAAAGTAATTACCGTTACTAGAATTTGCCTACAACAATAGTTTTTAGTCTAGTTTGAAAATGGCGCCATATAAGGCATTGTATGGGCGTAAATGCCAAACATCTTTGTATTGGACCGAACTCAGAAAAAATTAGATTCACGGGGTTGATTTAGTCAAAGAGACTGAAGAGAAAGTGAAGACAATTCGTGATTGTCTGAAAGCTATTTCGGATCGACAAAAATCATACGTGGATTTGAAACGGAAAGAGATTGAGTTTCATGTCAGTGGTAAGGTATTCCTGAAAGTATCTCCATGGAAGAAAGTCCTCAAATTTGGCCAAAAGGGCAAGCTGAATTCTCCTTTTATTGGGCCATATGAGATTACCGAAAGCATAAGGCCAATAGCATATCGGTTGTCTTTGCCACCTAAGTTCGAAAGAATTCATGATGTGTTCCATGTTTCTATGTTACACCAATACCGATCAAATCCTTCGCATGTGATTTTACCAACAGAAGTTGAGATTCGACTGGATATGACTTATGGTGAAGAACCGGTTAAGATTTTGGCTCGAGAAGTCAAACAATTGAGAAACAAAAGTATTGCCCCCTTGTGAAAATATTATGGCAAAGACGTGGGGTCGAGGAGGCTACATGGGAGACCAAGGAAAACATGAGAAACCAATACCCTAACCTTTTCACCGGTAAGATTTTTGAAGACGAAATCCCTAAGGGGGGAGAGTTGTAACATCCCGAATTAGGGTCTAGTTGGAACGATGGCTTTGAGACAAAAAATTCAAAGTATAAATAATTAATTTATGATTATTATGAGGTCTATGATATAATTTCATGCTTATGTGAAATTTTCATGAAGAAATTTTATGGAAAAACTGTCCAATTTGACATTTAGGACTAAATTGCAAAAGTTTCACAATGTGAGTTCTAGAAGCTTTAAGCATGAAATTGCCATGGATTGTTAATTAGAGGTCCTTAAATAGCAATTTTCCCAATTTCTATTTTTATGGACAAAAATGGGAAAAAGTAGGAAAAATTTGAAAGAAAGGCCTTAAGGGCATTTTTGTCATTTGGTTAATAAAAGAATTCAAAGGGACAATGAAGTAAAAATCTTGTCGATCTTCTCCATCAAGTGCCAAAAATTTGAGAAGCCACAACTAGGGTTTTTCTTCAACTTTCAAGCCCGATTGTAAGTATGTCCTAGCACCGTTTTTAATGTTCTTTATGTTTTTGAGATCTTTGAAGCATGATCTAGCTATTTCTACCATTATTTTGAGCTAGGGTTCATGTTAAAAAACATACCCATGTGTGACATGCATGTATTTTGGTGTTTAATGGACGAATATGAAAGTGTTATGCATGATAAACATCTTTTACTAAGTGGTTTTTCATGAAAACACCTAAAAAGGACCTTTTTGTAAAGATTGTAAAATAGGTGGTTAAAAATCTAATTTCAAAAAAAATATGGGCTGATATAAGTATGATATAAGTTCGGCTAGGCTTGGGTATCAAAGAAAATGAACACATTTCATTATACGAGCTTAGGGGCTAATTTGTAATTATGTGAAAGTTTAGGGGTAAAATTGTAAATTTTCTAAAGTATGATTTATGGACTGTTTTGAACAATGTGATAATTAAATAAGCGAAATTTTCTATTATAGATCAAGAAAAATGGAGTCTAGACCTAAACCGAGAAAAAAACAAGGTTGTGGACTAAATCGAATAGTAGCCATATTTTGGGTACCGAGGTAAGTTCGTGTGTAAATAATGCAACATTACATTATTATGTTTTTAATGCTTTAATATTGCATGAATTGTGTAATTTTCTTTCTGGATTTAATTAATGATGACTCAATGACAATTCGAAGAAGTTTGATATCACGAAACCCCGATTGAACCTTAGGAATAGTTACGATAAAAATGTCATGACATTAGGGTTATGTATGCCCCAATGTAAGACCATGTCTGGGACATGGATTTGGCATCAATATGTAATTTCGTGTAAGACCAAAACTGGGCTATCGGCATCGATATGTGACCCCATGTAAGACCATGTCTGGGACATGACATTTGCATCGATCTACGATCCCATGTAAGACCATGTCTAGGACATAGCATTGGCATCGATCTACGATCCCATGTAAGACCATATCCGAGATACGGCATTGGCATTCTACCATGTGAATGAGAGTTCCCGAGTATCCTTTAGCAATTCTGAGTGGTTCAACGGGTAATCCAAACACTATGTCAAAGAGATGACAAGGTATGATCATGTTGAAAGGGTACAGGTACGTACACAAAGCTCACAAATATTGAGATTATGAATCGATGAGACCTCGGTAAGATGTGAATGAATGAATTATGATCATAAGTCTTATTGTACATTATGCGAATGACATGACTTAAAATGTAACTATGATACTTGATGACATTATGATAAATATTATCATGTTATGTGTATAATAATGTGTGGCTAATGTTGTTAATTATTTACTTGCAAACTTACTAAGCTTTATGCTTACTCCCTTTACTTTTCCATTTCCTTATAGTGTCACCAAGCTGACTCAGGAATCGAAGGACGTCAGAGTTCGATTCACAGTATCAAACTAATCTTTTGGGTCTAGTGAATTTAAGTACTTTGAGTATGGCTTGTGTAGGGACTTAGTCTTTTTGTTATATGTCATGTTGGTTTAGTCAAATGTGTTCGCTTATGATGATATTGATTCATTTTGTATAAGGCCATGAGATGTGGCTCATATTGATTATTGGTTTGTAAACCTATTCATAGATGCATACATGTGCCTATGCAATTGTGATGTGGTTGGTTGTTGTGAGAATGGGATAAGATGTGTTGTGGTTGTGATTGTGATTGTTTCTTGATGAAATTGTGAGTGGATGACATGATGACAACTAAGGTATGAGTATGTTACGTGCATACAAACTTATAAAAATTGGCTTGACCAAGTGTGAAGTCTTATGCATGTTTTAGTAAAGAGAAAATGATCATGATCATTTCTTGTTTATGTAAGTTTAAGTTCTCAATTATGCCATGTTAATTTCCTTTGAAGTCATGTATGTTTTTGTGTAAATAAGGGTGCAATTGGCTTGGAAAATAGCCTCAAAGTTGCCCACACAGATAGACACACAGGCATGTATCTAGGCCGTGTGTAACACACGGTCTGCCCCATGGGCGTGTGATCCGACCATGTGTCCCCTGCACCCTAATTAGGTAAAACAGAATGCTTTGTAGTAAACACACGAGCAAAGATATGGCCTTATGTCTCAGCCTTGTGGAGGACATGGCCTTAGGACATGGGTGTGTTACCCAGCCGTGTGAAGTCTGCACTTAATTTTTGGAAATAAATTCACCACACGGGCGTGTAACTTGACTGTGTGACCCTAAATATGTGATGACATCATAAACAGAGAGTTACATGGGTTGAGGACACGGGCGTGTCCTAAGCCATACAGGTGTGTGTGACCACACTGCCTACCCACACTGGCGTGTGACCCTATTTCATTATAATTTTTGTAAGTTTTCTCAAAGTTTTCTAAAGTTCTCGGTTTAGTCCCGAACTACTCTCGATGTCCGTTTTGGGCTTCGTAGGCCCATGTAGGGGACAATTTGCATATGTATGAATGAATTTTATTTGACCAAAATTTTATGGCCCAATTTTGTATGTTTGCTTGTGATTAAGTCTGGTAATGCCTCATATCCTGTCCCAGCATCGAGCACGGGTAAGGGGTGTTACAGAATAACATACTATACATGCTCAACATGTTTATGTACAGATATCAGAATAATCAGATATGCATAGCATTTTCATACTCAGAACAGAATATCAAAATTATCAGATCTATCATATTAAGGTTTGTTTAGCTCTTACCAACCCTACGGTAGGCCCACAGTCGATTGGAACGACACGTGTGACCCTAGGAGAAATTATAGAAATATAAGCCCACATACCCGTGTGGTTAACCTGTGTGGGCCCACAGGCCCAATTTGGCCTTGCTCATGTGGCCCACACGGCCTGGCCCAATAATCCACATGCCCATGTGGCCCACACACCCAACTCGACCTAGCCCGTGTGGCCTACACGGCCACACTCGAGCCATCACACGGCCGATTGCTATGCACGGCCATGGCTTCATCGACCACATGATCGTGTTCTCGGACACGGCCAACCACACAGGTGACCACACGCCCATGTGGCATCAACAGTAAGGTTTTTTGGCTTTGGTCGACACTCATTTTTCTACCTTTCAGGTACACACCTAGTATCGATTTGATGTAAAAAATTCTCAAGCCCTTCGAAACCTAAAACAGAATGCCCATGTAACAGCTTGTTTTTAGTCAAATCGAAAAAGTGGTTTCGGGACCACAAATCTGAAGTCAAAATATTTATTTTATTATTATTTTAATGTTTACAGCATGATTGAGTGATTGTATGCAAATTTCGTTAAGAAATTTTATCGTTTGAATGGTCAATTTGATCAAAAGGATTACATCGCATAAAGAGTAAAACTTGAGTTCTAATAGCTAAAGGTGTCCAATAGCTATAGAACCTTAAAGTTAAGGTCCTTAGGTTGTAATTATACCATTTTAATTGTGAGTGGACAAAGATGGGCATGCATTATATGGTTTTAATGAATTATAACTAAAGTTAAAACAGTAATTTATAAAATAAGTTGAGTAAAATAATTAAAACACAAAGTTATCATCTTCCTTAGTTTCTTTGTCCACCAAAAATAAGAAGAATAAACTCCATTGTTATACTTTGAAGCATTCGGCCATAGTACCTAGTGCATGTAAGTTAATTTTGACTCGGTTTTTAATGATTTCTATGTTTTTGTGATCGTTGCAACTTAATCTAGCTAGCCTAGGGACTAATTTGCAAAATTGATAAAGATTTTAGATGTTTCCATTGATGAATAAACATGTGTTTTGAAGTTTCATGATAGTTTATGAATGCTTGTTGATAGATATACGAGTTTTTTTAAGAGATTTTAGTGAAAATGCAAATTAGGGGCTAAATTGTGGAATGTGTAAATTTAGTGGTTAAAATGTGAAATAAATGAAAAATATGGGCTGGTATGGACTAATTGGTAAATTGGCTAGCATGGGTTGGTATTGAATTTCATTAATTTGAGATTTTGTGGAATAAGGACTAAATTGTAAAAGTGGTGAAACATTAGGGGAAAATGTGTAAATGTGCTTAAATGTGTGTTTTGGATGAAATTGAATAGAGAGATGATTAAATAAGTTAATTTTGAATTTATTTAAATCAAGAAAAGAGAAATTTGATCTAGATCAGGAAAAAACTAAAGTATTCGATTAATCGACCAATTTCATTACTTTCGAACACGAGGTAAGTTTGAATGTGATAAATTTCATTATAAATGTATTTTAAGTGTTCTGATACTGTATAATTTGTGAATATGAGACTTCGAATAAGTTCGACATTGACTCGACAGAATTTCGGCGTTTGAAATCTCGGTTGAACCTTAGGAATAGTTTAGGATACTAGTGACATGTCTTTAGGGGATACATGTATTCGCTTTGAGCCATGATATTAGCACTTCAGGTGCCAGTTATACCGATTTGGCTTTGGGCCATGAATATCGGTTGATTTGGCTTCGACCATGATATCAATATTTCAGACATAAGTTACCTTGATTTGGCTTCAGCCCATGGTATAGGTACTTAGTTTGCGAGACTCCTGAGTATTCGACCTCTATTTCGAGTGGTTCAACAGGTAAACGATAGATGTGGATGAGTTTGAGATTGATGCTAGATGATACAAGCACGTACATGAATTATATAAGTTTCACATGGAGGAAACTTGTGAAGGAAGTGTATACTCTCAAAATTGAGTATTTAAAAGGATTGTTAATTAACGTAAGCTATATATTCGTATGTTCAAATTATTGAATTATATTTGTGAGATTGCATTGAGTTTATTTTATAAGAGCTTACTAAGTTTTATAGCTTACATCATTAATTTTTCCATGTTTTATAGTGATTTCAAAGCTAGCTCGGACTCGTGGATCGTTGGAGATTTCGTCACACTATCCTACAATCGATTTGGTACCTTTAGGCTTATATTTTGAGTATATGGCATGTATAGGGACATTAGTCATTTTGGTTATAACTTGATACTGATTTTGGCCATATAAATTGGCATTGTAAATATTTATGTTTTGGTATGTATATATAGTCATGAGTGATGCCTTATTTTGGTATATTTGGTATGTTTGAACCATGTACATATATGTATGATTATGTCTTGTGAATTGAGTTTGTTAATGGTTGTGTGATGATTGATGGTAATATGTATTATGAGTGTCAAATGGATAATTTGTGGTTATTGGTATGCTTGTGAAATTAGGCTAAGTAATGCATATTTGTTAGTGGTCATTTTGATGATTTGAGAAGATAAGGATTGGTATGAGTTTAGTTGGCAATATGTGGTATTTATGTTTCGTATTAATTGGTATTGTATATGGTATAAATTATGCTTGAATTGGACTTGAATTATATGTCTATTGATGTTATGTTTTGTGCCATATAGGTTGTCTAAGTGTGCCTAAGTTTGGGTGGCAAAGTGGCTTGGTAAATAGCCTATTTGTGTCCACACGGGTAGAGACACGGATGTGTGTCTTAGCCTTGTGTGACACACAATTATGTTACACGACCATGTGTCCCCTGGTGTGGTTTTAGAAATCAAGTCAGTATGCTCCACACAGCCTTACACACAGGAGCGTAACTTGGCCGTGTGGCATAAGTCAGTATACCCTACAGGTTTGGCACGGCCTAGCACACTGCCTGGCACACAGTCGTGTATGGCCATTTTTAGGGCACACAGGCTAGCACACAAGAGGGTGTGTTGGCCTTGTGACCGAAGTCAAAGAGTTACACAGGGTCAGACACAGGCTGTGACAGGGCCATGTGCTCCCATTTCGATTGTCCACACGACCTATGACACGAACATGTCTGGTGGCCGTGTGAAACCCACGGTCGGGCCACACAGGCGTGTGTCCCCTATTTTGAGAAAAATTTTAGAAGTGTCTCAAATGTTACCAGAGTTATCAGTTTGGTCCCAAACCACTCCTAATGTATGTTTAGGGCCTCGTAGGCTCGTACTAAGGACAAATTGATTGGGATTGAATGATGAATGCTTGAATTGTGAAAATGTATGCTAAGTGGTGGTTTAATTGTTTTATATGTCTGTTAATGCTCTGTAACCATATTCTGGTGTTGAATATGGGTGACGGGTGTTACAACCCATAACGAATTTAGCAGTTAATTCACGAACCTCACAAAACTAAACCGAGTATAAATGCACTCACTTACCACCAACACACTCGTTCACTCGCACGACTTAGATCATTGAAAAGGAACTACTGTTTCACCAACTTCTCCTACACAAGAGACATAGCAAAATTTCAACCTTCTGAAATTACACTTAAAGAAAACAAATGAAAACCCACTTATCATTTACACAGAAACCAAAGGTTTGAAACACCCAACCACGAAGATTAGAGTCAGAAATAAAAATAAAGGGAAGGATTTAATTCCGATGGAAAGTTGAGAAAACGAAAATAGCAAAATGGGGATTTATTTGAAGGAAGAGGAACGTCAAAATACAAAAAAAAATTGGGAAAAAGACATGAAAATAATAATAATAATTAAAACTAATTAGATTTTTTCCCAACCTCCCACAATCACACTACATCTCAACCACCTTAGAATTTCAATTCCTTCCGACCTATATCATATACCCGAGGCAAAAATTAACACGTATGCTTACACAAGGATTCGAACATAGGACCTCCAACACACTGACACCTTTACCACTCGATCCAGCAGGCTTATTCTAATATAAATTTACAGACAAATTAATATAAGCCCACTGATTAGGGATAAGACTTGGTCCAAAAATAACAAATTTAGCGAAGGTGGGGCTTGAACCCAAGACCTTACACACACACCCAGAGGACTTAACCACTGAAGCAGATACATAGTTGTGTTAGATATTTACAAAAACAAAAACAAATATTTCAGGGCATTACACTGGAGCTCCTTGATAATAACTCTTTGGAGTTACCTATTAAGCTCAATGACCTTCCTGTTCTAAACACTTAGGAGTTTCCTGTTTATCCCAGATAAGCAACCTGTTACATGGCTCATTTGAGCATCCTAAAATATGGCTCGAGAGTGTGCTTCCTAATTATGTGTCCTTATGGGTACCCCTGAATATGAGTTGACGGGTTACAGTTTTGTACACTTCGAGTGTACTACATGTGCATCCATCGATATTTCAAATAAATTCAACGTGTAACAGCCTGATTTTGGGGCTAGTCAGAACAGTGGTTACGAAACCACTATTTCGAAGTCATAGAAATTGTTTTAATATTATTTTATATGTGATGGCATGATTATAAAGGTGCATGAAATTTTGGTGAATTAATTTAACATTTGATAGCTTAATTGCGAAAAAGAACTAAATCGCATAAAGTGCAAAAGTCCTATTTTGATAGTTAAGGGTGTCAAATAGATAGAAAATCAAAATTGGGGGTCTTTAAAGGGCAAATAGGCCCTAAGATAATACTTGACCCGCCATGAAACAAGGAAATTAATCTAGTCAAAGGGTTAGGTGAATTGATGACTTAATGTTGTCTAGAAATAAAATAAAAGGAAAATGTTGTCATCTCTTTTTACCTTTCCTTCTTCCACCGAAAATTTCAGCAAGAATAGGGGTTTGAAAGCTTGAAAATTTCAGTCACTTAATCTCCCTACAAGTAAGTGGTTTTGATGACCTTTCTTGATAATTTTTGTATTTTTGGAACCCTTGTAGCATAATCTTCCAAATAAGGGGACTATTTTTGCAAAATGATTAAAAGTATAGGTTTTTACCATGAGTGTGTTCATGTTGTTTTCTGAAATTTTATAGAAGAAAATGAGTTATAGTGGTGTAATAAACAACTTTTGTGAAGTAGTTTTCATAGAAAACCTAACTAAGGACCATTTTGCGTAAGTAAAAAATTAGATGATAAATGTGAGAAATAATTGAAATTTTGGGTTGCTATAAGAGTGAAAAGGGTTTGGTAGGCTTAAGATTTGAAGAAGTTCGATAAAAATCAATTTTTGGACCTAAGGGTAAAATGATCATTTTGCACTAGTCTAGGGGCAAAAAGATCATTTTGCCCAATTTTTAAATTGTTGACTACCTACATTAATAACATGATTAAATGTGTTAATTTTCATCATTATAGATCAAGGATTACAAAATTTGGGACTAGACCGGGGAAAAGCAAAACAAGTGGACTAAGCCGAACTAGTCGTCTACATTTTGTAATTCGAGGTAAGTTGTATGTAAATAATACAATTACATTGTTATTATATGCGTTTGAATTGATATAGCATAAATTGCTTGTTTGTGGAAATGATTATGTATGTTGAATATTGAGATGGTAGAATTCCTGTTTGAACCTTAGGAAATAAATCGGATATTCATGCCATGACATTCAGATTATTTGTGTGCTAGTGTAAGACATGTCTGGGACATGCATCGGCCATATTATGAAAGCCAGTGTAAGACCATGTCTGGGACATGGCATTGGCCATATTATGAAAGCCAGTGTAAGAACATGTCTGGGACATGGCATCGACATTGAGACAAGAACTAATGTAAGACATGTCTGGGACATGCATCGTCCTCGAGACGTAAGCTAGTGTAAGACATGTCTGGGACATGCATCGGCTATAAGATGTGTCAGTGTAAGACCATGTCTGGGACATGGTATCGACACGTATAGAGGTGTCAATGTAAGACCATGTCTGGGACAAGGCATCGGTATGAATATGTGAGAGCTAGTGTAAGACCATGTCTGGGACATGGCATCGGCCTTGATTTCAATAGTCAGTGTAAGACTATGTCTGAAACATGGGATCGACTTGATGGTTGAGTCAGTGTAAGACCATGTCTGGGACATGGCATCGGTACTATACCCTATGTTTGAGGTGTAGTGAATATCCGATACCTTTCCAAATGCTTTAAAGGTCAGAGTTATAGTTTAAGTTAAACGAGAAAAGTATAACCATGTTTTGAGTAGTACAGGTACCTATTTGAAATGTATGAGACGTGAGCCCAATATATATTGCTATGTGAATTGTATTGGTTAGTGATGAGTAAGTTGTGCTTATGCCTACTTTTGTACCATAAGCATGATGATGAATGGTAAAGTTGTTATTATATTTGTTTGCACGCAACTTACTAAGCTTGATGCTTACTCCTTCTCTTTTCCATTTTCTTATAGTGCCACTTAACTACCTCGAGGATCAACAGATGTCGGAGGCATCGATCACACTATCAGTTGAAGCACTCGGTATAATTAGATTTATCATTTTGAATATGGCATGTATAGGAGCTTAGACTTTTGAATTTTGTGTCATTGTTAATTAGCCAAATGTGATGGCTCACCTTAGCATTTGATTCATTTTGTATAAGGCCATGAAAAATGGCTAATATTGAAAGTTATTATATGAATGCAAGATAGTCTTTCATGAACGTCAAATTGTTGGCATGGTTGAATATATGAAATGAATGTGGGCCTTTGTTATGGTTGTTTGCTTGAGAAATCATAATAAGTTAGATTTTGATAGCTTGGTTAATATTAGATTTTGTTTTAGGGTGGCAAAAGGCTTAGTAGATAGCCTTATTTTTGTCCACAAGGGTAGACACACGGGCGTGTGTCTAGGCCGTGTGTGACACACAGTCTACCCAATGGGCTTGTTGCTAGGCCGTGTGTCCCCTACGCGTAAAAAAATTGCAAGTCAGTATGCATGGTAGCAAACACACAGGCAGAGACAAAACCGTGTATCTCAGCCGTGTGAAGGGCACAGCCTAGCACACGAGAGTGTGCCTTGGATGTGTGACCTTAAAGGTTACTGATGTCAGAAACAGAATGTCAAGGTTTTTGAACACGGTCTAAGACACGGTCGTTCCGAGGCCATGTAAGGGTCACGGGCCATGGACACGGGCGTGTAGTAGGCTTTGTAAAAGCCCATGTAGGTTCGAATTGAAAAATAAATCTACACGGGTATAAGACATAGGCGTGTCCCTAGGTTCTTAGGCCGTGCGTGTCACACGGGCCATCAGCACGGCCATGTTCAAATTCCACACGGGCGTGTTGCCCATCCACATGAGCGTGTGTCCTATTTCGAGGGTCATTTTCCTAGTGTTGGTTAAAGGACCTGAGTTAGTCCTGAGTAGCTTCCAAGAGGTGTTTTGTGCCTTGTAGGCCCATGATAAGAAGTTTTAGACAAAGTTTGAAAATTTTTTAAGTTTTAACGAGCTCGTACAATTCAACTGGTACATATACGTGTGATTTTTGAACGGTAATGCCTCGTATCCGGTGTCGACGTCAAACTCGAGTTAAGGGTGTTACATTTAGTGGTATCAGAGCTATAGTTTAGAACCAACGTGAGTACGAGTCTAGCTATACATGCCATAATTGTATATTGATAGTGTGACGACTCTTGACGAAATAAAATGTGTTGCTATTTACATAGTAAATGGATCTTGACGTAGCTACGGTGGATGATGTGGAGAGTAATGCGCCGGCTCCCACTGAAGGGACTGTGCCGATAGATAGTGGGCTTGTGACACTGAGTCAGGACGGAGGGGCTAGAGAAGCTTACGTCTACATGATAGACGCTTGGTACACGGAGTTTGTTTGTGTGAATCTGAACACCCCACCTTCCTCTCCTTCTCCGATTCATCAGTATGCCCTTGTCGCTCTGCAAGGAATGGATATGGTTAGGAGAGAGAAACCCCCTGTAGATAAAATACAAAAGCAAGGGGCCGAGGAATTTCGAGCTAATATTGATGATGACCTAGAAAGACCAGAGTTCTGGTTGGAAAATACTATTAGGGTGTTTGATGAGCTAACGTGCACGCCTAAGGAGTGCATGAAGTGTGCAGTGTCACTCCTATAAGACTCAGCCTACCAATGGTGGAATACTCTCGTGTCCGTTGTACCGAGAGAGAGGATAGCTTGGGAATTCTTCCAGGAAGAGTTCCGAAATAAGTACATTAGCTAGAGGTTTATAGAGTGGAAAAGGAAAGAATTTTTAGAGATGAAGTAAGGCCGTAGAATACTGACGGACTACGAGCGTGAGTTTGTGAGACTCAGCAAATATGCACGGGAGTGTGTATCTACAGAAGCTATCATGTGTAAGAGGTTTGAAGATAGTTTGAATGAAGATATTTGTCTATTAGTTCACATGTTAGAATTGAAGGATTTTATGGTGATCGTGGAAAAAGCATGTAAGGCTGAGGAATTGGCCAAGAGAAGAGAAAAGATGACATCAAGTCTCAAGACTCAAGGAAACGATAGATGGGGAAATCATATTAGACCTCATCTAAGAGGTTGAGAGAGTTTCCTACTCGATCAAACCCGTCAGTGGGGTTATCGAATAAGAGCAAGAATAAGCAACACACGGCGTCCAAAGCCCAAACCACTTCTATCGCGAGTGTTGGTAGTGCTCGGCCAAATAGGCCAGAGTGTTCACAATGTGGTAGACGTCATTTCGATGAGTGTTGAGTGAATGAAAGAGGTTGCTTCAAATGTAGATCACTAGACCACTTCATCTGGAACTGTTTGAAATTAGATGACAAAGAGAAAAAGCAAGATATGAGGGAAAATAGAGCTCCTTCGAAGGGTAGACCACAAAAGAACCCTGGTAGTGGGGCTAGCAGTCTAGGTGCCCCTAGAGATTCAACTGTGAGGTCCGAGGGTCGAGCGCCTGCAAGAACTTATGTCATTCGCGCTCGCGAAGAGGCATCTTCACCAGATGTGATTACGGGTATTTTTTCTCTTCACGATATTTCTGTTATTGCTTTAATTGATCCGGGGTCTACCCATTCTTATGTTTGCATGAAATTAGTACCCAGTATGAATATGTCTATTGAGCCTACCGAGTTTGTGATAAAAGTGTCAAACCCGTTAGGCAGGCATGTGATAGTTGATAAAGTGTGTAGAGATTGTCCTTTAATAATTAGAGGTCATTGTTTTTCGGCTAACCTCATGCTACTACCGTTTGATGAATTTGATCTAATTCTTGGCATGGATTGGTTGATTGCTCATAATATGATGGTGAATTGTGGTAGCAAGTTCATTGAAGTGAAATGTGAGAATGGGGATATTATTCAGGTTGAATCAGGTGAACCGGATAACTCATCAGTGCTGATCTCGTCTTTGACCATCGAGAAATATTTGAGAAAAGGGTATGAGTCCTACCTAGCATTTGTGTTGAACACCAAAGAGTCTAAAGTGAAAATTGAGACAGTGCCTGTGGTATGTGAGTACCCGAATGTATTTTCAAAAGAGTTGCCCGGGTTGCCTCCAATCAAAGAAATTGAGTTTGGTATTGAGTTAGCCCTCGGTACGGCACCTATCTCGATTGCTCCGTATAGAATGGCTCTGTTGGAGTTGAAGGATTTGAAGACCCAATTACAAGATCTAACGGATAAAGGTTTTGCGAGACCAAGCTATTCACCGTGGGGTGCTCCAGTACTTTTCGTGAAGAAGAAGGACTGATCGATGAGATTATTCATAGACTACCGACAGCTTAACAAAGTGACTGTGAAGAACAAGTATCCATTGCCAAGGATTGATGATTTGTTCGATCAGTTGAAGGGAGCCACTGTTTTTTCTAAAATCGACTTAAGGTCTAGCTACTACCAGTTAAGGGTTAAAGACCAAGACATACCGAAAACTACTTTTCGGACGAGGTATGACCATTATGAGTTCCTCGTCATGCCCTTCGGGTTAACAAATGCCCTTATGGTGTTTTATGGACTTGATGAACTACATGTTTTGGCCATTTTTGGATAAGTTCGTGGTAGTCTTTATCAACGACATACTAATTTACTCACATGATGAGAGTGAACACGCAGAGCATCTGAGAACAGTTTTACAAACCTTGAGAGAGAAGTAGTTGTACGCTAAGTTCACTAAGAGTGAATTTTCACTACGAGAGGTCAGATTCTTGGGACAAATTGTATTGGTTGCCGGGATCAAAGTTGACTCGAGTAAGATCTCGGCTATCGTTGAGTGGAAAACTCCGAGGAATGTGATAGAGGTTCAAAGCTTTCAAGGTTTGGCACGTTATTACAGAAGATTTGTGAGTGGATCTCTATGATAGTCCCTCCGATGACAAGGTTGTTACAAAACGATGTCAAGTTCGAATGGTCAGAGAAGTGCCAACAGAGTTTTCAGAAACTAAAGGCATTGTTGACTTAAGCCCCAATTTTAGTGCAACCGGAACCGGGAAAAGAGTTTGTGGTGTATAGTGATGCATCCTTGAATGGGTTAGGGTGTGTGCTCATGCAAGAAGGCAAGGTAATAGCCTATGCCTCAAGACAGCTAAAGCCACACGAGAAGAATTATCCGACCCACGATTTGGAGCTAGCAACCATGGTGTTCACATTAAAAATTTGGAGACACCATTTATACGGTGAGAGATGTCGAGTGTTCACCGACCATAAGAGTCTCAAGTATTTAATGACTCAGAAGGAGTTGAATCTATAGCAACGAAGGTGGCTAGAGTTGATAAAGGATTACGAGTTAGTGATTGTCTACCACCCGGGGAAGTCGAATGTAGTCGTCGATGCTCTGAGTAGAAAATTATTGTACGCCTTGAAGGCTATGAATACTCAGTTAACCGTGACTAGTGATGGCTTGATTCTACTCGAGATGAGAGCTAGACCTACGTTCTTACAAGGTGAGGCTCAGAAAGGTAATAGGGACTTGCAAGCTAAAATGGCTCAATGTGAGACGGGAAATGAATCAGAGTTTAGTAATGGTACCAACGATTGTATAATGTACCGAGACAGAGTTTTTGTACCCAAGGATAATTAGCTTATTCAAAGGATTTTGCGAGAGGTACATCATGGTTGCTTGTTTATCCATCCGGGTAGTGTAAAAATGTATAACGACTTGAAGAAAATGTAATGGCGGTTGGGGATGAAAAGAGACATTTCTGAGTTTGTTTCTAAGTGTCTAGTTTGTCAACAAGTAAAGGCCAAACACCAAGTACCCTCAGGTTTACTTCAACCTGTGATGCTTCCCGAGTGGAAGTGGAACCGAGTAACCATGGATTTTGTGACAGGGCTGCCTTTGACACCAAGGAAAAAGGATTCAATTTGGTAGTTGTTGATAGATTTACTAAGTCGGCACATTTTATACCAGTGCGTACTGACTATTCCCTTGATAAATTGGCCGATATATATGCTTTTGAGATCGTGAGACTTCATGAAGTGCCCTTGTCGATTATTTCAGATAGAGATCCGAGGTTTACCTCGCGTTTAGGAAAAAGTTGCAAGAGGCATTGGGAACGAAATTGAATTTTAGCACAGCTTTCCACCCGCAAACCGACGGACAGTCGGATAGAGTAATTCAGATCTTAGAAGATATGTTGCGGTGTTGTGTTCTCGAGTTCCAAAGCAGTTAGGAAAAGTATTTACTGCTAGTCGAATTCACCTACAACAACAGTTATCAGCCAAGTTTGAAAATGGCGCCTTATGAGGCTTTGTATGGGTGTAAGTGTCGAACATCCTTGTATTGGACCGAGCTAAGAGAGAATCAGATACATGGGGTTGAATTAGTTAAAGAGACCGAGGAGAAAGTTAAGATGATTTGCGACTGTTTGAAGGCTGCTTCAGGTAGACAAAAATCCTAAATGAATTTGAAACGAAAAGAGATCAAGTTTCAAGTCGGGGATAAATTATTTTTGAAGGTATCCCCGTGGAAAAAGGTTCTCCGATTTAGAAGGAAAGGAAAATTAAGTCCACGGTTTATTAGACCTTATGAGATTACAAAGAGAGTAGCGCCTGTTGCCTACCAATTGGCTTTGTCCTCAAGGTTGGATAAGATTCACGACGCGTTTCATGTGTCCATGTTACATCGATATAGATCGGATCCTTCGTGTGTGATAGCACCAATAGAGGTTGAGATTAGCTCAGACATGACTTATGGCGAAGAGCCAATTAAGGTTTTGGCTCGGGAGGTCAAACAATTAAGGAATAAAAGTGTAGCACTCGTGAAGGTTTTGTGGCATGGACATGGAGTCGACGAAGCCACGTGGGAACCCGTAAAGACTATGAGAGACTTCAATACCCAAACTTATTCATCGGTAAGATTTTTGGGGACGAAAATTCCTAAGGGGGAGAATTGTAAAAGCTCGATTTTGGGGCTAGTCAGAACAGTGGTTACGAACCCACTATTTCGAAGCCATAAAAATTGTAACAGCTTAATTGTGAAAAAAGAGTAAATCACATAAAGTGCAAAAGTCCTATTTTGATAGTTAAGGGTGTCAAATAGATAGAAAATCAAAATTGGGGGTCTTTAAAGGGAAAATAGACCCTAGGATGATGCTTGGCCGGCCATGAAACAAGGAAATTAATCTAGCCAAAGAGTTAGGTGAATTGATGACTTAATGTTGTCTAGAAATAAAATAAATGGAAAATGTTGTCATCTCTTTTTACCTTTCCTTCTTCCACCGAAAATTTCAGCAAGAATAGGGGTTTGAAAACTTGAAAATTTTAGTCACTTAATCTCCCAACAAGTAAGTGGTTTTGATGACTTTTCTTGATAATTTTTGTATTTTTGGAACCTTTGTAGCATGATCTTCCAAATGAGGGGACTATTTTGCAAAATGCTTGAAAGTCTAGGGTTTTACCATGAGTGCGTTCATGTTCTTTTCTAAAATTTTATAGAAGAAAATGAGTTATGGTGGTGTAATAAACAACTTTTGTAGTTTTCATAGAAACCCTGACTAAGGACCATTTTGCATAAGTCAAAAATTGGATGATAAATGTGAGAAATAATGGAAATTTTGGGTTGCTATAAGAGTAAAAAGGGTTTGATTAGGCTTAAGATATAAAAATTGATTTTTGGACCTAAGGGTAAAATGGTCATTTTGCAAAAATCTAGGGGAAAAAAGGTCATTTTGCCCAATTTTTAAACTGTTGACTACCTACATTAATAACATGATTAAATATGTGAATTTTCATCATTATAGATAAAGAATTACAAAATTCGGGACTAGACTGGGGAAAAGCAATGCAAGTGGACTAAGCCGAACTAGTCGTTTACATTTTGTAATTCGAGGTAAGTTGTATGTAAATAATACAACTATATTGTTATTATATGCATTTGAATTGATATAGCATAAACTGATTGTTTGTAGAAATGATTATGTATGTTGAACATTGAGATTGTAGAATTCCTGTTTGAACCTTAGGAAATAAATCGGATATTCATACCATGACATTCGGGTTACTTGTGTGCTAGTGTAAGACATGTCTAGGACATGCATCAAACACATTATGAGAGCCAGTGTAAGACCATGTCTGGGACATGGTATCGGTATTGAGACGAGAACTAGTGTAAGACATATCTGGGACATGCATCGGCCTCGAGATGTAAGCTAGTGTAAGACATGTCTGGGACATGCATCAGCTACGAGATGTGCCAGTGTATGACCATGTCTAGGACATTGCATCGGCACATATAGAGGTGTCAGTGTAAGACCATTTCTAGGATATGGCATCGGCACAGATATGTGAAAGCTAATGTAAGACCATGTCTGAGACATGGCGTCGACCTCGATTTCGATAGTCAATGTAAAACCATGTCTGGGACATCACATCGACTTGATGGATGAGCTAGTGAAAGACCATGTCTGGGACATGGCATCAGCACTATACCCTATGTTTTAGGCTTAGTGATTACCCGATAGCTTTCCAAATGGTTCAACGGTCAGAGCTACAGTTTAAGTTAAACGAGAAAAGTATAACCATGTAGTGAGTGGTACAGGTACCTATTTGAAATGTATGAGACGTGAGCCCAATATATATGCTATGTGAATTGTATTGGTTAGTGACGAGTAAGTTGTGCTTATGCCTACTTTTGTACTATAAGCATGATGATGAATGGTAAGGTTGTTATTATATTTGTTTGCACACAACTTACTAAGCTTTATGCTTACTCCCTCTCTTCTCCATTTTCTTATAGTGCCGCTTAACTACCTCGAGGATCAACAGACGTTGGAGGCATCGATCACACTATCAGCTGAAGCACTCAGTATAATTAGATTTATCATTTTGAATATGGCATGTATAGAAACTTAGACTTTTGAATTTTGTGTCATTGTTAATTGGCCAAATTTGATGGCTCACCTTAGCATTTGACTCATTTTGTATAAGGCCATGAAAAATGGCTAATATTGAAAGTTATTATATGAATGCAAGATAGCCTTTCATGAATGTCAAATTGTGGGCATGGTTGAATATATGAAATGCATGTGGGCCTTTGCTATGGTTGTTTGGTTGAGAAATCATAATAAGTTAGATTTTGATAGGTTGGTTGGTGTTAGATTGTGTTTCTGGATGGTAAAAGGATTGGTACATAGCCTTATTTTTGTGCACACGGGTAGACACACGGGCGTATGTCTAGACCGTGTGTGACACACGGTCTGCCCAATGGGTGTTTTGCTAGGCCATGTGTCCTCTGCACGTAAAAAAATTGCAAGTCAGTATGCATGGTAGTAACGCACGGGCAGAGACAGGGCCGTGTGTCTCAGCTATGTGAGGGCACGACCTAGCACAAGCGCGTGTGCCTTGGTTGTGTAACCCTTAAGGGTTGCTGACATAAGAAACAGAATGTCAAGGTTTTTGAACACAGGCTGAGACACGGGCGTGTTAAGGCCGTGTGAGGGACACGGGCCATGGACACTGGCATGTGCCAGGCCGTGTGAAAACCCTTGTAGGTTTGAATTGATAAATAAATCTACACGGTATAAGACACAGGCATGTCCCTAAGTGCTTAGGCCGTGCGTGTCACACGGGCCATCAGCACGGCCATGTTCAAGTTCCACACGGGCGTGTTGCCCATCCACACGGGCGTGCATCCTGTTTCAAAGGTCATTTTCCTAGTGTTGGTTAAAGGGCCCGAGTTAGTCCGGAGTAGCTTCCAAGAGGTGTTTTGGGCCTTATAGGCCCATGATAAGAAGTTTGAGACAAAGTTTGAAAAGTTTTAAGTTTTAATGGGCTCGTATAACCCGACTTGTAGATATATGTGTGATTTGTAAATGGTGATGCCTCATTCCCGGTGTCGGCGTCGAACCCGGATTAGGGGTGTTACACAACGGGTAAAAATCCTGATATGTGACAATGTGATTTTAAGATGAATTATTACAAGCACATAATTGAATTACATGGACATGAATTATATATGATATTTGAATACTTAATGTGGAAAGATTGTGCATATGGAAAAAAGACTATTACTATTGATCTCATATAGGCTTATTGATATTCTTAAGAAATATATATATATGACTAACATGTTTTTACATGCTACATGGATACATTATGAGAGAAGTATTTGGATATATAAATGATATCACTTGATATTGAGGTATGATGTACTTGATACTTGAATGTGGAACATACTTGATGACTTTGTTTGTCCATGATATATTGAAATATGTGATGAATGTACATGTGAATAAATCTTGTCTGATGAGAGTATAAATTCATAATTATGAACTATTATATGGAATACAGTGACTAACATGGTTGATGAGGATATGTGTTTAAGCACTTGGTCGACACGACTTGAGGATGAATTGTAGGTTTACCTTATGTATATAGAATGGTGGTAAGTTAAATTCCCAGTTATACGAACTTACTAAGCTTAAAAGCTTACTCTGTTTTAATTTCTCTATTTTAGAGGAATTCAAAAACTTGTTGGGTTGGAAGCTTGGCGGAGATATTACACACTATCCATTGGCCTAGTTGGTACAAATGGTAAATTAATTCCAGTTATATGGCATGTATTGGTTTATTAACCAATGTTGGCATGTAAATGTTGGTTTGTGATTAGCCATAGGAATGGCTAATATTTGATGTATTTTGGTATGTATAAACATGGCATTGTTTTGGTTGATATTTATTAACATGGCAAATTAATAGTAAGATTATAGAAATGTAGATGGATAAGTTAAGGTAGTATGTTTGGCATAAGTTGCAAACAAGTGAACTTGATTAATATGGTAAGTTTGGATACTAAGTTATATGTAGTAAAATGACATGCTTAAAACTTAGTTTTGGTTTGTTTTGAGTGCCTTTATATAACATGTTAATGTCTAAAATGTTTGACAAAGTTGATGGTAAATTTGGGTGAGAAAAGTGGCCTGAAAATGGCCTATTTTTCATCCATACGGGTAGAGACATGGGTATGTGTCTTAGCCGTGTGTGACACACAGCCATGCAAACGGGCGTGTGGTTTGGCCGTGTATCCCCTGCACCTGATTTCAAAAATTAAATTGTCCAAATGGCTTAGCACACGGGCGTGTGGCTGCCCATGTGACCCAAGTCAGAGAGTTACACGGGTAAGGACATGAGCAGGGAAACAACTATGTGCCTCACATTGAATGCCCACACGGCCTCGAACATGGGTGTGTCATTTGGCCATGAGAGCCACACAGCCTGGCAACATGGGTGTGTGTCCCTTCACCTAGAGAAATTCTTGAAAATTTTCGCTAAAAATTCTCTGATTTCCTGATTTTTTCCTGACTTGATTCTAATATTTATTTTGGGTCTCGATGGATCTTATAAGGGATTATATGATTGATTTCTGATGTGTGTAACACCCTTAACCCATATTCATCGCTGGAATAGGGTTACGGAGCATTACCAGACTTATTACTTAAACAAATATACATTTCACATACATTTTTTTCGTTTCCAAATAAAAGTCATTCACAATCGATCATATAAGCCCTAACACGAGCCTAACAGAATCAAACCATGCATTAGAAGTGTTTCAGGACTAAACCGATAACTCAGACAATTTTTGTAAAACATAAAAAAAATTTCAAAATATAGGGGACACACGCCCGTGTGGCCCAGTCGTGTGTTTCACACTGCCAAAAACACGCCAATGTCACAAGCCGTGTGGACATTCAAAATGGGATCACATAGTCGTGTCCCAACCCAAACGCCCGTTTCACTAGCCATTGTACCCTTTGAAATAACCTCACACGCTAGGTCGTGCGAAAACTGTAGGGTATACTGACTTATGCCACACGGCCAAGTCACACGCTCGTATGTTGGGCCGTGTGGAGCATACTGACTTGGTTTCTAATTAAACACCAGAGGACACACGGCCGTGTCACCTGATCTGTGTCACACACAGCTGAGACACACGTCTGTGTGGATAAAAATAGGCTATTTTTCAAGTCATCTTTCTCACCCAAACTTGTATTCACCAACACAAACCTAAATCTATATGACCACATCTTTAAATGGCATTTAAACCCATCTAAACCAAGATCAATTCATGCTATATCAATACCATCAACCACAAGACACACAAGTATCACAATTAGCCATTCAATTTCTTAACAATTTCACATTCACAAATCACCTATATGGTCACTTTCAATTATGCATTATTTTACCTAAAACCACAAGCATATCAATATCAAATTTTGAACATTTGATACTCAAAATACCAATCCACAAATAAGTATTCACATGGAAATTACCAGCCACCTAACAAAAGACTATTTGCACAAATATATACAACACCAGTAACCAAAATGAGCCAAATCACATGGCTATACACATAACCAAAACTTACAACGTCTACAAGCCAAATCGATTGGCTAAATACATTACCAAAATCTCAAGTTTAAAAGTACCAAATTGACAGCTTGATGATGTGATGAGATCTTTGACAATTCCCAATCCGAGATAGCTTTGATAATCACTATAAAACACAGAAAAGTAAATAGAGTAAGCTATAAAGCTTTATAAGCTCGTATAGTTAATAAGTAAATCTTACCATTCATTCATCATTTAAGTAATATAAACATAATATACTACCAAACCATTTAATCACAAAGTTAACATTTATTCATTCATGTGATGATGCGAACCCAGTCGCATCATGTTATGACGCAGCTTGACGCCTTTGAGATTGGCCTAAACTTGAGGGGCCCAAGTGTAAGATGAAACATCTCATAGGCCTGATTGATTATTGGGCCAATGTTTTTAAGGACTTTTTAAGTTAATAAAGTTTTATTTAAATTAATCAGTTTGCATATTTTAATTTTAACTTGCATTTTGTGTGTTCTGCATTTAATAAAGTAATGCATTATGTAACTTTCATGTTAGTTAAGTATGCATCATAAATAATGACTTGCATTATGTAACTCTCATGTTAGTTTAAGTCTGGATTATTAAATTAAGTCTTGCATTAAATAACTCATCTGTTTATTTAGTTTGCATTTTAAACCATGTATTTAAGTATCTTAGTTAATCGAGTTGTTAGAATAAATGCTTATCTAAAATAATTTAGTTCCTGGAATAATTTATTGATGCACGTGATTGAGTTCATTTATTTAAGTTAAGTGTTTAATGTGGTTTGTATTTAGTAAGTGTTTAAATGTGTTTAATATGTTTGTTTTAATGTGTTTAATTGTAGGTGTCTTTTCAGCTAGAAACTATTACATTCAAGGGCTGTTACAAATTGATTAATGTGACTTTTCAAGTGAATTTCGGTTACATACAATAGGGAGTATTATTCTTCATTAAAAGGAGTTGTTATCATCAATAAAAGGGAGCATTACACATCCTTAAATTCAGCATCAGCCTTTTCCATCTTCCATAACTGATTGTTGATTAAATGATCACTTTATGAGCTTAATTTCCATCCAAGATGCTGGTGTCTATTTGGTTGGCCAAATGAGACTTCAGAAGATTTTCCTAAACATTCAATTTCATTGATTCAGCTGAATTAAAGTGTATTGAAGATTGGAGTTATTTAGGTTCAGAATTTCAAGAGTTTTTGAGCTTTATTTCAACTCATTATTAGCTTATTAAGATGATCACATGTGACCATTCGGCTAGCCTCTTTTAACACTATAAATAGTTGTAATCAGCCTATTGTAAGAGGACATTTTTGTTGAATTTATGTTAAACTTGAGTTTTGTGACTTATCCAATTCTTTTTGTTCTTTTGGAACTGATCTGACTTATCAAGCATCGCTTGTGGCGTCTATCCTTTCCATTGTTAACTGAACTTATCACTTTCAAATGTGTCGTTCATCTATACCAAGGTTTCTATCATCCATTGATAGTGGGTCGAGGTTCTTTATCAAATTATCTTTTTTTTTTCAACCATATTTCAACCTAAGTGCTTGTCTAAGTTTTGAGTCAACAATCCAATATTGTTGGTTCACTCTTAAGCCTTAGCTGAATCCAATTCTTTAATTCCATAACCATTTCGAAACCATTCCATTTGAGCCTATCTTTCATAATTTCAAGCCACTTTTTCCAATCGTTCAGATTTCTTCAAATTCATGATTGGGCAACAGTACGACCCGAATCATTGCCGAAACGAGTTCGTATCACATGATTAATCTTGAACTCACAATTTCATGGATTTAATGATCATATGATTTTCGTACATACCTATACTGATACATATCTATCTCTTACTATTTCATATCCTCGATATACCCATTGAACTATTTGGAATAATATCAAATACTCAGGAATCTCACACTTTAAGTGCTAATACCAAGCCAAAGCCATCTCAATCTCATATAATGCTCACTTTCGAGCTATCAGTGGGTCTGCTCACACAAGATGATGGTCAAGACGTAAGTACACAGTGCTACTCACACAAGCTGACGAGAATCTGCAACTCATGTCAAAAAACTTAGCCACCGGTAGAACGTACGGACCAGCACCCAAGACACATAACCCCTAATGACATGTCATTTGTACCCTATCTATTCTTAAGGATCAATTGGGATTTAACATTATCAAATCTTCGTCGAACATTTTTGTAAGACCTTATTCACAATTAATTCAATAATAAAGCATTTAAAACACAATTATATTAATGCTTATTAACATACGAACTTACCTCGATCACAAAAATGTTGGAACAGGATCGACTAGTTCAATACTTTATTTTTCCCCCCATCTAGTTCAGAACTTCGCTTTTCTTAATCTATATATAATCAAATTTAACTTATTAAATTATAATTCTATTCAATTTAATCCAAATTACATATTATGGAAATTTTACACTTTTTCCCCTAAACTTTTAAATTCTTTACAATTTAGTCCCTAGCTCATAAAAATGCAAATTCATGAAATTCAACTTATAGCCATGCTAGCCGAATTTCCCTTATTATCATAGAAGCCCATATTTTTCATTATTTCACACATTCACCACACAATTTATCACATTTCTCAATTTAATCCCTAATGACAATTTTATCGTAGATCACTTAACAAATGTTGTTTATCTAACAATAACCATTCATTTTCTATCATCAAAAATCAAGATACACACCTACTCATCAATGGTAAAACCCTAAACCTTTAAAAATTTTGTAAATTAATCCCTAGCTAGCTAAACAACTCCGAAAACATAGAAATCATTAAGAACGGGACGAAAACACACTTACATGCACTAGATGAACTTGGTCGAATGTCTAGCCCTAAAAATGGCTTTTTTCTCTTCAAAAATTTGGTGGAGAAGATGAAATAAAAGATGGAATTTTGTTATTAGAACCCAACTTACCTATTAGACCCCTTTAGCTATTAGAACCCAACTTTTACACTTTACGCGATTTAGTCCTTTTTATCAAATTGAGCATTCAAACGATAAAATTTCTTAACGATATTTTTACACAATCATACTATCATGTTGTAGACATTAAAATAATAAAAAAATAAATATTTAAACCTCAAATTTGTAGTCCCAAAATCACAGTTCTGATTTGACTAAAAACGAGCTGTTGTAACTCTCCCCCCTTAGGATTTTTCATCCCCAAAAATCTTACTAAAAAATAGGTTAGGGTACTATTTTCTCATAGATTTCTCAGGTTCCCATGTATCCTCTTCAACACCATGATGTCACCAAAGAACCTTCGCTAAAGCTATTCTTTTTTTCTCAACTCTTTGATCTCTCAAGCCAAAATTCTAATCAGTTCTTCGCTATACGTCATATTAGGCTGAATTTCAATCTCTGTCGGGGAATTCACGTTTGATGGATTTAATCTATATCGGTGTAACATCGACACATGAAATAAATTTTGAAGCTTTTCTAACTCTGATGGTAAAGCTAGCCAATATGCCACTGGCCCTCTTTTATCGATAATCTCGTATGGCCTGATAAATCACGAACTCCATTTTCCTTTGTGACCAAAACGACAAATATTCTTCCAAGAGATACTTTCAGAAACACTCTGTCGACAATTTGAACTTCAATGTCTTTACGTTTCAAATCTGCATATGATTTTTGTTGATCTGAAGCTGCTTTCAAACTATTGCGAATTACTTTCACTTTCACTTCGGTCTCTTTGATCAAATCAACCCTGTGAATCTTTTTCTCACTAAGCTAGGTCCAGTACAATGGAGTTTGACATTTATGACCATATAAAGCTTCATACAGTGCCATCTTTATGCTCGATTGAAAACTATTGTTATACGTGAATTCAACCAACGGCAAATATTTTTCCCAGTTACCTTGAAACTCTAAAACACATCCACGAAGCATACCTTCAAGAATTTTTGTAATTCTCTTAGACTGACCATCAGTTTGAGGATGAAAGGTAATACTAGAGTTCAACCGTGTACCCAATGCTTCTTGCAATTTCTTTCAAAATCATGGCATAAACCTTGGATCTCTATTTAAGATAATAAAAACTGACACCCTATGCAATCTGACAATCTTAAAGACATACAATTCAGTTAATCTATCAAGCAAAAAGTCTATGCGTACCAAAATGAAATGTGTCGATTTCGTCAAATGATCAACAACAACCCATATAGCATCTTCCTTTTTCAGAGATAGGGGTAATCTAGATACGAAATCCATCATAACTCTATCCCATTTCCACTCTGTTATCACCACTGGCTGTAGTAGTCCCGAAGGCACCTGATGTTTGGCTTTGACTTCTTGACAAACCAAGCATCTCGACATGAATTCTGAAATGTCTCGTTTCATACTTGACCACCAGTACGACTGTTTCAAATCATTATACATCTTACTACTCCCTGGATGAACAGATAAACAACCATTGTGTGCTTCGTGTAGAATTTTTTGAATAAGCTCGGGATTCTTCGGTACACAAATTCTACCTCGAAATGGCAAACAATCATCAGAACTGATTTGATACTCTGAATCAGTAACCAAATCACATTGTACTATTTTAGCTTGTAATTCATTATCACATTTCTGAACATCGCAAATTTATTTAAGAAACGCCGGTTTAGCTTTTAACTTAGCTAAAATCGAACCATCACCAGACAAGGTTATTCATGTGTTCATTGCCCGCAAAGCAAATAAAGATTTTCTACTCAGAGCATCCACTTTCCTCGAATGATAATCAATCACTAATTCATAATCTTTCAACAACTCGAACAATCTTCATTGATGCAAATTTAAATCTTTCTGAGACATTAGATACTTTAAACTTTTGTGATCGGTAAAGATATGGCACTTCTCACTGACTAAATGATGTCACCAAATTTTCAATGAGAAAACAATAGCAGTCAACTCTAAAACATGCGTCAGATAATTCCTTTCATACGGTTTTAACTGTCTGGAAGCATAAGCTATCACTTTGCCCTCTTGCATCAAAACATATCCTAAACCGTTCAATAACACATCACTGAAAATCACAAACTCTTTACCCGACTCAGGTTGAACTAAGACTGGTGCTTCACTTAACAGTGTTTTCAACTTTTCAAAACTCTATTGGCATCTCAGACGATTCAAACTCCACATATTTCTGTAACAATTGAGTCATCGATGTAGCAATCATTAAGAACCCTTTTACAAAACACCGATAGTAGCCAGCTAATCCCAGAAAACTTCTATCTTCGGGTATGTTTTTTGGTGGTTTCTAGTCAACAACTACTGAAATCTTACTTGAATCTACTCAGATGCCTTCTGTTGAAACAATATGTCCCAACAATCCAACCTCTCAAAGCCAAAACTCACATTTGCTAAATTTAGCAAACAGTTTCTTATCTCTCAATATTTGTAACACAACCCTCAAATGTTCAGCATGCTCAAATTCATTTCAGGAATAGATTAGAATTTCATCAATGAATACAACAAATCTGTCTAAATACGGTCTAAAAATTCTATTCATCAAATCCATAAAAACTACAGGAGCGTTAGTTAATCTGAATGGCATAATAAGAAAGTCATAATGCCCGTACCTTATTCTGAATGCAGTTTTCGGCACATCCGAATCTTTAACTCTCAATTGATAATAACCAGATCATAAATCAATCTTTAAAAATATTGTTGCTCCTTTCAACTAATCGAACAAATCATCTATTCTCAGCAAATGATACTTATTCTTAATTGTAACCTTGTTAACCTGACGATAATCAATACAAATCTCATCGATCCATCTTTCTTCTTTACGAACAGAACAGGTGCACCCTAGGGCGAAAAACTAGGTCGTGCAAAACCTCTATATGTTAACTCTTATAATTGAGCTTTCAATTCTATCAATTCTATTGGAGCCATTCTGTACGGAGCTATCAATATCGGGGATGTTCCTCGTACTAATTCAATAGCAAGTTGTAACAGCCCGTTTTTGGGTCAAATCAGAACAGTGGTTTCGAGACCACAAATTTAAAATAGAAATATTTATTTTTATTATTTCTTTAAGGTCTACAGTATGGTTTAATGATCATGTGAAAATTTTGTTAAGAAATTTTATCAATAGAGTGTCCAATTTGACTAATAGGACTAAATTGCAATAGAAGCAAAATGTGTGATCTAGAAGCTAGAGGTGTCTAATTGCTATGAAATTTTAAATTGGAGGTCTTTAAATGGTAATTAGACCATTATACTTTAAGTTGGCTAAAAATGGACATGGTTAGATAAAATTTCAAAGTTTTAAGTGAAGGGCATTTTGGTTATTTGGTAAATAAATACAAAAATAACTAATAAAAATATGTCATCTTCCCCAATTTAGTCCCCCATGGCCAAAAATCACTAAGGGAGACATAGCTAGGGTTCGGCCAACTTCCAAGCTCAATTGTAAGTCCACCTTTATCCCGTTTTTAATGATTTTTATGTTTTTGAAGTTGTCTCAACCTAATCTAGCTATTTCAAGGACTAATTTGAAAGAACATCAAAGTCTAAAATTTTATCCATGTTGAATATTGGTGTATTTTGATGTTTAATGGTAGAAAATGTCTGTTTGGTGTTAGATCAACAACATTTACCAAGTGATTTTTAATCAAAATGTCAAATAGGGACCTATTTGTAAAAGTTGTAAAATGTGTGTAAAAATGTGAATAATTGAAAAATGTCAGCTGATATGAGTACTAATAATATTCAGCTATTCGTGGGTAATGAAGAAAACGAATGAAAATCATTTTACAATCCTAGGGACTAAAATGTAAAAAGATGAAAAGTTAGGGGCAAAAATATAATTTTTTTCATAAGGTGTTTTTGGGATTAAATTGAATAATGTGATGATTGAATGAGTTAAATGTGGTATTATAGATCAAGAAAGACGAGGTTCTAACCTAGACCGTGGAAAGAACAAAGTTGTAGACTAAATCGAACTATTAGCTATTTTGTACCGAGGTAAGTTCGTATGTTAAAAATTAGCTTTAGAATAATTGTACTTAAATGCTTTAATATTGCATGAATTGTATGTTTGATTATGTAAATGAGTATAACTCTACGAAAGAGTTCGACGATGAATCAACAAGCAAGAAATACCGTTTAAACCTTAGGAATAGGGTAGGATACAAGTGACATGTCACTAGGGTCATTATGTGTTTTGTGATTATGTGATCCGGGTGCTGGTCTTGTACATTCTATCGGTGGCTGAGTATACTAGCATATGTTGTGGATACTTGATAGCTTGTGTGAGTAGCACCGCATAGCTACGTCTTGACTGACAACTAGTGTGAGCAGACTCGTCGATAGCTCGAGACCGAGCTATTATGTGATATGAGACTTAGGTAGCTGTGGCTACATATGTCGCACTTAGTATGCAAATTTCCCGAGTATCCGACATTATTATTCTGAGTGGTTCACGGGTATGACAAAGATGAGAATATGTGTAAGTTCATTTCGAGATGGTTCAAGTATGTACGTAAAGCTCATGTTTATTAAATGCTTAAAATGACAAAAAATGAGGTAAGTTTGGTGAAGGAATGAATTATGATCATGAGACTATGGTAAATTTACAGTTAATTATGTTCTAATATTTAAATGTTATATGCATGGTAAGGTTGCTTATTTCTTGCATACGAGCTTACTAAGCTATATAGCTTACACCGTTTATTTTCTATGTTTTATAGCGTCACCAAGCTAGCTAGGATTGAAGATCGTCAGAGATTCGAATCACACTATCAAACTTTCATTTTGGGTATTGATGATCTTAGCATTTTGAAAGTATGTCATGTATAGGGACTTGGTTATTTTGTTATATGTGTCATTATGATTTTAGCCAAATGAATTGGCTTGTAAATGTCAAAGGCTTGTTGTGGAAATTGGCCATGTAAATTGGCTCATCTTTGTTAACATGGATGTAAGTCTTTTTATATGCATGTATGTGCTAATGCTTTTAGTGATAAGGTTTATAATGGCTTGTTACTTTTTGATTGTGGTTTAATGCCTTGTTGAGAACTGGATAGGTTGGTTTATTTATTGCTATATCATCTTGATGAGTGAATACAAGTTGGTATTAGTCTTAGTGGTGTTTTGCAAATATGAAAGTGGTATGTTTAATTTAGCCTATTGTAATACTCGAATTTGTGCAAGTGTACACAGTCGTTATCAAGTAATAAGTAAGTATCGAGTTATCGTCTCCATAGGGATTGTATTCGTGCTAAGTTACTCAATTAAAAAAATATTATTAACAACTTGGTAAATAGAAACACAATTTGATTTGGAATTATTGATTAAAATTACGTAAATTTAATCTAGATGCAGTGACTCCTAATATGATTTATCCTAACATGCAACTATATGAATGAAATAAATTTTAGCAGAATTAACACAATAAACAACAATTATAACATAAATAAGCTAGGACAATTACTTTAATTAAACTCAAATTATTATCAACATGCTTATCAATATTTGGAAAAACATTCCATGGCAACTCAATCTTTCATGAGTTTGGAAACCACATTAGGTCCTTTTGGAATCCTTTACTTAGTAAACAAGCATTTTACTGATCCTTATTTACTAAGGGTTTCTTAGTATTCATGTGAGTTAACAGAGACGTGTTAGGTTTGAAACAGTTTAATAACACAAATCTAAAAACTATACATATAATAGAGCCTGATTAGGGTTATTATGTAACCTGCAATTTAATCGGGTTAGGATCTAAATTGAGCATGAACATTTCAATTATGTGTCCATTAGCCGTCGTCTGGTTAGGATTGCTCAGCTAATTCAGGTGCATTTCAATCACGTATGAACGAAATACAGACTTGATTTTAATTGAAAACATGATCGATTGAGGCACAAACATTATAAGCATGAATCAAATAATTATTATTTAATCAAAGTAATCATCTTAACTTAAATAAAATTAAGCTATCATTGTTGTCAACAAGAACAGTAAACACATAGCAAACATTTTTGAATTAAATTAAAGAAAAGAAAGATTAAACCCTAATCAAAGTGGCTGTCACCCAAGACTCTGACTGACGAGGGCCCCTTTGTTCCTTCGCTTTGCTCCTTTGCTAATGGCTCTCCAAGGTGGCCAACCAAGTTCTCTTTAAGAGGCTAATTTGCTAAAAATCCTTATACAAAGATGATGATAGACGTGAGGGGGAAATAAAGCCAAGAGAGTTGAGAGAGGAGAGAATGATGAATGAGTGAGGGATGATGGATAAGTGAGAAATGGGGTCTTATTTATAGGTGAGGCAAGGGAGTTAGTTTGCTAAAAATAGGAGTTTCCATCATTTGAAAATTCATCCAAGAGTGGCCGACCATGATTTGGGGTGTGGCTGATTTTTGCTTGATTTAAGTTCCACAACATCATCAGGATCAAGACTCGGTCAATTGCAAATCTCCAGGTAAATCTCCGATTTCTTCAACTCTTCAAGGACCTTGTGTAATTAAACCAAAATTTGATTTATGAACATCCACATGCAGCCAAATTTTGGGTTGACTTGGTCCTCCATTTGGATGGTTTTGTAATCAACATAAAGCTCTCAGACCTGTCACAATAGTAGATAATTTAGAGGACCAAAGAATATAATTTAACCACTTTAATTAATCAATTTACTTAATTAATTAAAACCCAATTTATTAATGGAATATATTAAAATAAATTATTAAATATAACTTTGTATTTTATTATTTAATTTAATCATACATGGCCCACTTTATAGCTTGAAAACATTAATTCTCAAATTAATATAAAAGAAGCCATTTTCTGCATGAAAACTATATGATAAAGCATAAAATCACATTTTAATAATTTCTATGTCCCAATTTCATATTTTCATATATTTCATTAACTTATTAAACAATTACTTGGCTTTAACAACAAATTTAAGTAAAAGGTGACGAATTATATAGGAAAAATCCTATATATTTTTTTAGTTTATTCACCCTCAAACTTAAATAATTACTTGTCCCGAGTAATGTTCATGCATAGACAAGGTCTCGCTAAAGCAAAATTGCTAAAAGTGTAAGCAGCATCATCCTTGCCCCATAATCATGTATTAATAAATTCATGCTCATAAATCTTCTTAATTAACAAGTAAATCATACGCAAACATTTTGAAAATTTTATACTAAGTTTCAAGATATGCCAACATGAATCATAGTACTATGTTTCAAGATATGCCAACATGAATCATAGTATTTATATATGTCACAGCCATAGATAATATTCTTCATTCAACATAATTTCTCCTCAATCAAGCAAAACAATCATAAGGCTTATTTATGATCTTCACATGTTGAACTTAGTACTTCCTCTTCACAAATGTAGGTGACATAATCATCAAATCCATAGGTCTTTTATAAGGTTGTAATGGGGCTCGGTTAGAGGTAAGGTTTGAAGAGATGGGACATTTTGGTTTCAAAATCTTAACCTTTAACTTTGTCTTGGATTTCTCGAAATTCTACCTTTTTCTTCAAGTGATCCTTTTGAATATCCACAAACTTATTTTGGACTCATGCTTATACATTTTTCTTTGTGGAAACTGAGCAAACTTTACTTCGTTCTCTTTTTTTTTATAATAACCATGAGCATGTACATCCTCTGAAAATTTCATCAAATGTCATTTACCAAGACAACTTTAATTAAAACGGGTGCACAAAATTAGGATAACTTCAAATGATGGAGATATGGCTTGTAATGTAGGTTCATTGCGATAAACATGCCTTTTAAGCTCAAAATTATAGTTTCAAGGGTCTAATATCATAAGGCGGGCTTGAAAGGCTCAAACGATCCAAAGAAAATGGTGTCTATATCATCTTAGGTTTTTATGTCTCCTAGGATTTTGCCTCAAGAAAGTTACTACATCAATTCTAAAGATATAAACCTTCATGCATGTCAAATCTCAAAAGAAACTAGGTTTTCATGGAAAACATTACCTAAGACTAATATCATACAATCATTTCATTCTTCATGATAACATACAATCACTTAGATAAAATCATCATTCATGCTTGCATACAAGCTATCTCATTAACAAAGAATTTCTCTAAACATTCATTTATTAAAACATACTTATGAAAGAAATGATTGAAACATACTTGAAAATTTTAAAGATTTTGAGCAATTATGTAAAACCCCAAACTCGGCCTAGATGTTATGGCCGACTCTGTCACATTGAAGTGTTTTTTGAAACCATAATTTCATTGGAAAGCCCGTTATATATTAAAACCTTATTATATCATTAACAAAAATTTGTAAATCATATTAGATTGTTATTACACTTTAAAACTATGTTTGTTGCGGAAGCTTATATTAAGAAGACGTGGTGTTTTTGAAAAACTAGTAGTTTATATCAAAGCAAGTAAAAATCCAAAATTAAAACTTAAAACCTTAGAGAGGCCTTATTACATAAATAAATACCTAATTTGAAATTTAATAGTAAATAAAAGTCAAATATAAAGCAAGAGCAGAAGTGTGGCCACCTCCGAATCCCTCGCAGCACTGATCCGTCTAAGGCTGGGGATTTCCTGTACAGATAAACAAATGGCTGAGTTTACGAAAACTCAGTACATAATCCTATATAAGCAAACAGTCAGAAAACAAACACAGTCTGGGCCTAAGCCCTTTTTAGAACAGTGACAATATCAGTTTGGGATTTAGCCCATCTCAATACAGAAGCAGTCATATATTCAGGCCTTGTCCCTATTCAAGAATAAAGAATAGTGCAAGATCGAGAAACAAGATGCAAGTCCTACCCATCCAGCCTCTACACACCATCTCCATCCAACCCTACACTCCATATGGGGATATAATCAACCCACCCATCCCTACATTTCAGAATTAGCACTGGTTGCAGCACTAAACAGTATTGCAGTAAAGCTGCCAGTAATATGAATGGCTTAAAGCCATCAATAGGTCCATAATTATCTTGGGCGACCCGTGCAACCTTAGGTCCATAATCATCTTGGGCAACCCGTGCGACCATATCAGTAGAGTACACTTCCTCCAAAAATAACAATACCAACCCCATGTAACATGTCATACATCGTATCATAATATCTTACATGGATGCAACATACATATAATGTGGCATGCTCAAATACAGTCATACACATCATAGGGAAAATCAGTCATTTTACCTCACAGGGGTATTACAGACATTTTACCCTACAGAGGTATTTCGGTCATTTTACCCTATGGGGGTATTTCGGTCATTTTACCCCATGAGGGTATTTCGGTCATTTTACACTATGAGGGTATTTCGGTCATTTTACCTTATGGGGGTATTTCGGTCACCATTTCGGCCCAAAATGGCGCAAAATAGCCTAAGCCCATGAGATCGCCCATGGTGACCTCTCGTAATCTAGTACCCAAGTTTATGTGTTTGCGGTTGCCACACGAGCGATCGCACGCCCATGTGGCATCAACAATCCTATTTTTCAACTTTTTCCTATTTACGATTAAGACAGTGATTACACACCTTAAGCAAAGATGTGCGAGTAGCCCGCGAGCCAAAAGCCTATATTCAATCAAAATACTCCAATAATCAATGACAATAGGATTAACATCTCCTTCATATATTTATCGCAAAAATTTCCACTAATACTGGCCTTGTCACAATAATGAAGATTCTACCCTTAAACCGATACACGCAACTGATTATGAACTTTATAGAGAAATATATGCGTTCTGAACAAACTTATTAACCTTAATCATATTGCTTGTACACATGATTTCAGCCAAATGTAAATCACTTACCGGCAATGCAGAGTCCAAAATAGGAGAAAAGAACAATCAGCCTACACCCCCACTAGTGCCAAAAGTACACAGAATGATGGTGACAAAGTGAAATAATCATAGCCCTAACAGTAATCGGCAGAGAAAGAAGTTGTTAGTGTAACACTCCTCACCCGTATTCGACGTCGAGATAGGGCTCGAGGCGTTACTAGGATTTCACGTTCATAAACATATTAAATCAAGTCAATAAGTTGCGCTCTAATTTAAAACTTTTCAAATATGTATATCCTTTCCCTTAAACAGGATTTCGAGACCTAAAACATGTCTAGAGGTGGCGCGGGACAAAACGGAAAATGTTTGACAAACTTTGGGCACCTTGGAAAATTTTCCTTATCTTAAAGTGTTACACGCCCGTGTAGATGGGTTGTGTGGACTCACATGCCCGTGTGACTTGGGACACGCCCATGCCCTTCAGCCGTGTGCAACACTGACTTATCAACACAACTGTGGCACACGCCCGTGTGGCCTACTCGTGTGTATTTTTTATTTAAAATTTTAAGTGCAGGGGACACACAGCCATAGCCCACACCCATGGGATGGAACCGTGTGTCACACACGGCCTAGACACACGCCCGTGTGTCAGACCATGTGGACCCTAATAGGCTATTTTCCAAGCCTTAAGTCACCCCTTTCTACTCCATATACCTAGTGGTTACCAAGTTCGAAGGAAAACATGATTATACACTTATAAATAATCTTGATAAAACTAGTTGTATGAAAACCTCATATCATCGGTTTCATACATGAAAGGTTATTTCCCATTTAGTGTTTATGGGTTTCCATGTCACTTTAATTCGTCCGGAATTAGCTCGTTCGTGTAACTCATTTCCAATTGGTAACAACCCATCACTTGTAAATAAAACCATACAAAAATTCGTAGGTCATAGCCTACTTCAATTAAGCCAATTTTCATGGCCATATACAAAAAAAGATAAGCATATTTTTACATGTCTTCATTTGGCAAATCAAATGACACATATAACAAAATACTCAAAAATCCTATACATGCCATTGAACAAAATAAAAATGTCTTTATACCAAAGCTTGACTAGTTGATAGTGTGTCAACTCTCCAATCGTCTTCCAGTCCTTGTGAGTCCTCGAGCTCTATGAGATAGGGAAAAAAAGAGGGGTAAGCATTTACATGCTTAGTAAGCTGGAATAACCGAAAAGTAAACTTACTGAGTAATTATCATACATCCATATTTAAATCATGAAATCATCAATCATGAAATGATTCCCTATCACATGCACTCAATCAATGAGTTAGTCACATAACAAAGTATCATGTAATTTATGTAGATGAGCTCATCATTCATCATCTTATTGACATACATCATATTAATCCCATTGAGTTTCTAGGAAATCTCAATGGAATACCCATTATCTGTCAATTCTTACAAATAATCATTTCACATATATGCACTCCCGTGAACCTCACATCTTATGGTAGGATTACTAGTCAGGGCTAAATTCCTCATATCATGAACTCATAAAGTGATGTCGGGATTACCAGTCCAGGCTAAATCCCTTATAGACATACACCCTTACTGAACTTGGAACTGAATTACCAGTCTAGGCTAAATTCAGACCCTAATCGAATTACCCGTCTGAGCTAAATCCATAATGCACACATATTCTTCGGGAGGCTTGATCATTCAAGGAACACCCGTCCGGGCTAGATCCTTTTCATAATAGAGATAAACGGATTACCGCCAAAGAGTGTGGCTGAGGCTAGAAGCTTTTTAGGGTTGGCCGGTTATTACAGATGATTTGTAAAGGACTTCTCAATGATGGCGACTCCCATGACAAGGTTGCTTCAAAAAGGAGTTAAGTTTGAAAGGTCAGATAGGTTCCAGCAGAGTTTCGAGAAGTTAAAGATGTTGTTGACTAAGGCAATCACACTAGTACAACCCGAATCAGGAAAAGAGTTCGTGATTTATAGCGATACTTCTTGAATGGGTTGGGATGTGTACTTATACAAGAGGGAAAAGTTGTGGCTTATGCCTTGAGACAATTGAAACCTCACGAGAAGAACTATCCGACACACGACCTAGAGTTAGCCGCCATAGTATTTGCTCTGAAGATCTGGAGACATTTTTTGTTCTGAGAGATATGCCATGTATACTCTAATCATAAAAGCCTTAAGTACTTGATGACCCAAAAGGATTTAAATCTGAGGCAACGTAGATGGTTGAAACTATTAAAAGATTATGAGTTGATTATAGATTACCATCAGGGAAAAACGAACGTGGTCACCGATGCATTAAGTAGAAAATCATTGTTTGCTTTGAGAGAAATAAATGCTCGATTAACCTTGTCAGAGAATGGTTCGGTTCTAGCAGAGCTAAAAGCTAGACTGACATTTCTTCAAGAAATTTTTGAGGCTTAGAAGAGTGATAGCAAATTACTATCCAAGAAAACCCTGTGCGAATCAGATGTCGAATCATATTTTCGGATCGATTCCGACAGTTGCTTGAGATTTTGGAATAGGATTTGTGTTCCTAACGACACCGAATTGATTCGAAAGATATTAAATGAGGCACATAGTGGTTGTTTATCAGTACACCCTAGGAGTACGAAAATGTATAATGATTTGAAGAAAATATATTGGTGGCCGGGAATGAAAAGAGACATTTCAGAGTTCGTTTCCAAGTGTCTTGCGTGTCAACAAGTGAAGGCTAAATACCAAGTACCTTCGGGTCTACTTCAACCTATCACGATCCCTGAGTGGAAGTGGGATTGGATTACTATGGATTTTGTGACGGGTTTACGATAGCCTAGAAGAAAAAAGATGTTGTTTGGGTTATTGTGGATAGGCTAACAAAGTCGGCACATTTTATACCAGTGCATACCGACTACTCCCTTGAGAGATTGGCTAACTTGTACGTTTCTGAAATTGTGAGACTACACGGGGTGCCCTTGTCAATTATTTTAGATAGGGACCCGAGATTTGCCTCGAGGTTTTGGAAAAAGTTACAAGAGGCATTAGGAACAAAGTTGAGTTTCAGCACGGCAGTTCACCCGCAAACTGACGGTCAATCAGAAAGAGCGATTCAAATTTTAGAAGACATGTTGCATTGTTGTGTTCTTGAATTTCATGGTAGTTTGGAAAGATATTTATCGTTGGTTGAATTCGCCTACAATAATAGCTATCAATCGAGTTTGAAGATAGCGCCTTATGAGGCTTTATATGGGCGAAAGTGTTGAACGCCCTTATATTGGATCGAGCTTAGAGAAAGTCAGATTCATGGGGTCGATTTAGTCAAGGAGATTGAAGACAAAGTTAAAGTGATTTGTGACTATTTAAAAGCTACCTCAGATAGGCAGAAATTCTATGTGGATTTGAAACGGAAAGAGGTCGAATTTCAAGTTGGCGATCGTGCATTTTTTAAAGTATCCCATGGAGAAAAGTTCTAATAATTGGTAGAAGAGGCAAGTTGAGTCCTCGTTTCATAGGACCCTATGAGGTTACCGGAAGAGTAGGGTCGGTTTCCTATCGATTGGCCTTACCACCAGAATTGGAAAAGATTCACAACGTGTTTCATGTGTCCATGCTACGTAGATATAGATCAGACCCTTCGCATATGATTTCGCCAACAGAAGTTTAGATTATTCCTGATATGTCTTATTGAGAGAAACCTGTTAAGATCCTAACTCGAGAGGTTAAGCAACTGAGAAATAAGAACGTTCCCCTTGTGAATGTATTATGGAAGAAACAAGGGGTTGAAGAGACTACATGGGAGCCTGAAGAGATCATGAAAAGCCAATATCCAAACCTTTTTACAAGTAAGATTTTCGAGGACGAAAATCCCTAAAGGGGGAGAACTGTAATAGCTCAATTTTGGGGCTAGTCAGAAAAGTGATTTTGGAACCACTAAATCGAGGTCGAGGAATTTTTTTAAATATTATTTTATGTATTGTAGCATGGTTAGATAAATACATGAAAATTTTGGTGAACTAATTTTAGCGATGGCTCTCCTAATTGTGAAAAAGGACTAAATTGCATAAAGTGAAAAAGTCCTATTTTGCTAGATAAGAGTGTCAATTAGCTAAAGAACCTAATTTTGGGGCCTTAAAGAGCAATTAGACCCTTAATTCTTAGGTTGACTAGCTATAGGGGACAAATTGATGGGAAAGTCAAAATTAGGTGGTGTTTGGTCACCAATTTTGACTAGTTTGAATAAAATAAACAACAAAAGGTTTCATCTTTTTCACTCTTTCTTCTTTCACCGAAAAATTAGCCATCAGAGGGGTTTTTTAAGCTTGAAAAATTCAGCTACCTTAAGCCTTCACAAGTAAGTGGTTTTCATGACTTTTCTTGATAATTTTTACATTTTTTGGACCCCTTGGAACAAGAGCTTTTAAATGAGGGGACTATTTTGCAAAATGATTGAAAGTCTAGGGTTTTTCTATGAGAGCATTTAGGTTTTTTTCTAAATTTTTGTGGAAGAATATGACTCTTTGGTGAGTAATAAACAACTTTTGCGAAGGGATTTCTCATGGAAACCCTAATAGGGACTATTTTGCATGAGTTGAAAAATAGATAATGAATGTGTGAAATAATGGAAATTTTGGATTGCTTCTAGTATATAAAGTAATCAGCTAGGTTTATAATATGAAGATTTCGATAAAAATTGATTTTCGAGCATAGTGGTAAAATGGTCATTTTGTGAAAGTCTTGGGACAAAATAGTCAATTTGCCCAATTATGAACTTTCGGGCGTTTAAATTGATATGCTGATGAAATAAATGAATTATTAATTTAGAGCAAGAGAAAAGTGATTCGGGTCTTGATCGGGGTAAGAACAAAGTTTACGGGGATTAAGCTTGTCTTCATCATTTGTATCGAGGTAAGTACATATGTAAACAATGTGTTATCGAAGTTTACTTTGGTATATTTTAATAATACTCACGTATAACTAGCTTATTGTTGTTATGTACTTAAATTCTAATTGTTGCCATAAATGTTTAAAAGGCATGTTATGCGAGTAAATTACAATGTGAGCAAATGCGATGCTATTCGATTAGATATGAAGCCCCGTTAAACCTTAAACATAACATAGGATACAAAGGGGCATGCTATGAAAATTATGTGGTCTGAACTCATGTGTTGAGTCTGAGTTCATGAGATAAATGCTATACGTAACATAGGTCCAGGTATTGATTTTGCGTACAGACCCGTGAGTGGCTCAATGAACATACGTTACATGATAGCTATGGGGTCCTGGTCTTGATTTGATAAAAAGGCCCGTGAGTAGCTCAAATGTGAGCATTTCATAGCACGAGGCAGCCCTGATTTCTTATATGACATTTAGACGCAAATTCCCCGCATATCCATATATATTTTGAGAGTTCAAAGGGTAACCTGAAGATTTGGTTAGTGAATATTTTGATGAGGTATGTATACCGAACTCATGGTTAGGACCTCAGTAAAGAACTAGGTATATTGAGTATACAAGAATTAAAAGAAGAGTAAGATAGAGACGTTAAATGATTTTTATCTTTTAAGCATGACAAGCTACCGTTGGATGAATATGATTTTCTTATAATTACACTTCATTTGCATATATGTACTTACTAAGCTCCCATGCTTACCCTCCTTTCTTTTCCTTCCTTATAGTGCCGCCAAGCTAGCATCGGGGATCCAGTGACATCAAAAGCTTCGATCATACTATCACTCAAGACATTGTTATAGCTAGTTTCCTTGTTTTGTTTTATGGCATTTTTGTTTTCTGGCATGTATAGGGACTCGAGTCTTTGTTTAGTTTTTTGTTAGTTAGCCATAATGTGTTGGCTCATATGATGAATACGATACTCATTTTGTACAAGGCCATGGATGATGATCAATAATCATTTTGATTTGTAAATGGAAGATGATATTTTCATAGATAAGTGAATTGCATGAATGAAATGTTGTCCATTGTGGTTTCTTTGGCTATATGAGGTGCCCTTATGTTAGTATAGAGTGATTTTTGTGCAGGTTACATAAGAAAGGGTGACAAAAAGGCTTGGTAAATAGCCTTATTTTGTACATACGGGTAGGCACACGGGCATGTGTCTAGGCTGTGTGTGATACATGGTTTACCACATAGGCGTGTGATACGGCCATGTGTCCCCTTCACGTAAGAATTGTAAGTTAGTATGTGTGTTAGTAAACACACGGGCAGAGACACGGCCGTGTGTCTTAGCCATGTGAAGGGCACGGCCTAGCACACAGGCATGTGCCTTGGCCGTGTGTCCCTTAAGGATTGCTGACGTTAGAAATATATTGTCCATGTTTTTACACACGGGTTTGGACACGGGCGTGTCATGGCCGTGTGAAGGACACGGGCTAGAGACACGGCGTGTTCTAGGCCGTGTGAAAACCCCTATAGGTGTGCATTTAGAATTAATTCCACACGGGTATAGGACACAGGAGTGTCCCTATATTGTTTAGGCCATGTGAGCCACACAGGCCGATAGCACGACTATGTTGATATGTCACACGGGTGTGTTACCCCTCCTACACGGCATGTGCCCCTGTGTTAGGAGTTATTTTCATAGTTCTTTAAAGGACTGGGATTGTTTCCAAATGGGTTCCAATGGATGTTTTGGCCTTAGTAGGCTCTTATTAAGGAGTTTGTAAATAAAATTGCAAAAGTTTTAATTTGACCATGTTTTGGTGTTATGAAAATGTCTTTATGCACAAGTTTAAGTTAGGTAATGCTTCATATTCTGACCCGGCGTGGGGTACAGGTGTGGGGTGTTACAGGTTTACAATTCATATGACTAAGTCCTTAATGGGTCTATTTTCAAGAGAAACAGACGAGAACATTATCTGAATCTCGAACTAAGAGATAAATAATTTTTTGTGAAGAAAGATCGAAGCTGTCAAACAGAGAAACAGGGGAGACTTTAAAGAATAAACTGTACTTATGGGCTAGACAAAAAATTCTGAAAATTCATGGTAAGAAGATATGTGAGTTTAGTTTCAGGGAAAATTAGTAGATCTTAGTTTGGAGTTCCGTAGCTCCATATATAAATAATTTAATCACTGCAGCTCGACAAAACAGCTTGACTGGACTTTAAATAAATAGAAAGAATTTGAAAATGGCATGTTAATACATTGCATATTCTTTTTCATGAGAGCTTACTAAGCGTAAAGCTTACTCCCTCCTTTCCATTTCCTTAATGTTCTTAGGTCGGCTCGGGGTTGGAGATCGTCGGAGACAGCATCACACTATCAAGAGAATACTTTCAGTGTATTGATACATATATTAGAAATTTCAAGTGACTGGGATGTATAGAGACCAAGGCCTATGACATGTGTTATTATGATTCGGCTAAATGTATTGATCTATATCAAGCTAATGTATATGGCCATGAGATGTGGCTCATATTGATTATGATTTGTAAGTCTAGGTAATCATGTCATGTTTTAATGCATATGATGGGATGATTTGAATATGTTGTTTGACATGCATGTTTGGTAATATGATATGTGTGTTGGATGTATGCTCTATGACTAATTGAGGTGGTCATAGTCATGAAGTAATTGTACGTTATAAAAAAAACGTGATAACGGTTGAACATGAGTGCTTGATGGATAAGTTAGTAACCACAGTATAATGGTAAAAGTGGTCATCAATAGGACAAGTCTTATGAATGTGAATTAAGGAATCTAAACTTGGTATTTCATGAATAGATGCATTGCATGTAAGAGGACATGTAAATGTTACGAATATGTCTTGATAAAGAGTGTTTAATCACTAAAGTGATGCCATGATTTGTGGTTTTAATGTTTATAAGGTTGTAAAGGTTTATGGGTAACAAGAAGGCTTAGAAAATAGCCTAAGTATTGACTACATGGGTTGAAACACGGTCGTGTGTCTTAACTGTGTGAGGAACACGTCTTGGTGACAAGGGTGTGTGGCCTGGCCGTATGGTTCAATTTGTTTGATAATGTCATAAACAGAGAGTTACACGAGCTGAGGACATGGGCATATTAATGGCACACGAGTGTGCCCCTGTGTGTAACAGGCTAATTTAGGGCCTAGTCAGAATAGTGGTCTTGGGACCACAAATCCAAAGTTTGAAAAATTATTTTATTATTATTTTAGAGTCATAGCATGTTTATATTAGTACATGAAAAATTTGGTAAGTTAATTTTGACGTTTGTGAGCCCGATTGTGAAAAATGACTAAATCGCATAAAGTGTAAAAGTCCTAAATTGAAAGCTAAAGGTGTTAAATAGCTAGAGAACCTAAATTGGGGGCCTTTAAAGGGAAATTAGACCCCTAGAAATAGGGTGGTCGGCCATAGGAGACATGTGTGGTCAAAAAATTTTCAATTTTAGGTGGAATTAGGTGACCAATTTTGACTAAAATAGAAAATAGAAAAAGGAAACGATATCACCCTATTTCCCATTTCTTCTTAGCTGAAAATATCAGCCATTGTTGTGTTTTTAAGCTTCAAAAATTTGTAGCAACTTGAAGCACTCACAAGTAAGTGATCTTAATGGCTTTTCTAAATATTTTTCTACTTTTGAGACCCTTGAAGCATGAGTTTCAAATGAGGGTGCTATCTTGCAAAATGATCAAGAGTTTAGGGTTTTGCCATGAAATAATTTGTGTTGTTTTCTGAGTTTTTATGGAAGAAAATGAGTCTTGGTTGTCTTATAAACAACTTTTGTGAAAGGTGTTAGCATGAAAACACCTAAATGGACTATTTTGCATAAGTTGCAAAATAAGTGATAAGTGTATGAAATAGTGGAAATTTTAGGTTGCTATAAGAGTAAAAAGAGTTCAACTAAGCTTAAGAGGCAAAGAAATTCGATAAAAATCGATTTTCAGGTATAGAGGTAAAATGGTTATTTTGCCAAAGTTTAGGGGCAAAATGGTCATTTTACCAAAAATGTGAATTTTCAATTTCCTAATTGTAATTAGTGACTAAACGAGTGTATTTTTCTAATATAGATCAAGAATTGTCAAATCCAAACCAACACCAGGGGAAAGCCAAGCAAATCGACTAAACCGTATAGTCGCTACATTTTGAAATCTAAGGTAAATTGTATGTAAATAATATAACTACATTGCTACTATCTGTATTTAAATTTTCATTGAATAGATAAGGAATGAATTGCTTGATTTCGATATTGAGAATGTGTAATAATCATTGAGATAGTAGAATTCCCGTTGGGACTTTAGGAAGTAAAACGGATATTCATACCGTATCGCTTGGGTCATTTGTATGAGCTAGTGTAAGACATGTCTGGGACATGCATCGGCGACATTATGAGAGTGAGTGTAAGACCTTGTTTGGGACATGGCATCGGTATTGAGACGAGTGCTAGTGTAAGACATGTCTGGGACATGCATCAGCCTCGGGACGTAAGCCAGTATAAGACATGTCTGGGACATGCATCGGCTACAAGATGTGTCAGTGTAAGACCATGTCTGGGACATGGCATCGGCCTCGAAGATGATAGCCAGTGTAAGACCATGTTTGGGACATGGCATCGGCACTTTACCTATGATTAAGGCCTTTGGAATATCTGGTAGTGTTCCGAATGGTTCATCAGCGAGAGTTATAAATTTAAGTTAATGAGAAAAGTATAACCATATTGTGAGTATTATAGGTACCTAAGTGATATGATGTGAACTCATTGTATATGCTATGTGATTTGTATGAAGTAAAGAGTAAGTCATGCTTATGCCCACTTTGGTATCATAAGTTGTTGGTAAATTGTAGACTTATTGTTGTATATTTATTTATATGTAACTTACTAAGCTTTATGCTTACTCCCTTTCCTTTCCATTTCTTTCAGTGCCGCCTAGCTAGCTCAATGATCACCGGAAGTCAGAGATATCGATCATAGTATCAGCCGAAACATTCGGTATAGTTGGATTTGTATTTTTGAATATGGCATGTATAGGATTAGAACTTATTATTTTGAGTTTTGGAGATTTGGCCAAATGTGTTGGCTTGGGATAGATCTCACACTTAGTATTAAGCCATGAATGATGGCTAATATTTATTTTGAGTTTATAAAAGTTGCATCTACATGGATGAATGAATGTCTATTGTGGCTGATTTGATTTTTGAAATTATGCTTGTTTTTGGAATTGGCTGGTATTTGCGTGAAAATAGGTATGCAAGGGTGGAAATGAGGTTTGGTAAACAGCCTTATATTACCCACACGGGTAGACACACAGACGTGTGTCTAGGCCGTGTGTGACACACGGTCAGCCCTATGGGCGTATGGTCCGACCGTGTGACCCCTACACGTAAAAATTTTAAGTTACTATGCATGATAATAAAAACACAGGCAGAGACACGGCTGTGTGTCTCAGCCGTATGGAGGACACGACCTAGTACACGAGCGTGTGCCTTAACCGTGTGACAATTTAGGAATGCTGACATCAGAAATAGGATACTCATGTTTTAGCACACAAGTTCAGACACGGGCGTGTCATGGCCGTGTGAGGGACACAAGACATTGACACGGGCATGTGTCTGGCCGTGTGAAAACCACTATAGGTGTGAATTAGAATTTAATTCCACACGCGTGTGGAACACAAGAGTGGGGCACGGGCGTGTCTCAGGGTACTTAGGCTGTGTGAGCCACACGGACCACTAACACGACCATGTCGACATGGTCACACGAGCGTGTTACCCTTCCACACAAGCGTGTGCCCTGTTTTAAGGCAAATTTCTTAAGGTTGGTTTAAGGACCTAGAACGGTTTCGAATAGTTTTTAACGGTCAGTTTGGGGCTCGTAGGCCCATAATAAGAAGTCTAAAGTAGAAATTGAAAAGTTTTAATTTGGACCAAGTCTCGGTGACTTGAGACTGTTTGTATGCATGAGATAAAGTTAGGTAATGCCTCGTACTCCAACCCGGCGTGGGTTACAGATATAGGGTGTTACACTGTGTCCACACAGGCATGTGACCCTGTTTCATGAGAAAAATTTCTAAGTTTTCCCAAAACTTTCCAAAGTTCTCAGTTTAGTCCCAAACCTTTTCTAGAGTATGTTTTGGGTTTCATAGACCCAAATAAGGGACTATGTGCATGTGATTGAATGTTTTGAATTATAAATGAAATTTTATGGCTCGACTTGCATGATTGCTTGTTTTTAATTATGATAATGCCTCGTATCCTGTTCTGGTGTCGAGCACAAATAGGGGTGTTACATTTAGTGGTATTAGAGCTATGGTTTAGTCGGTTCTCGGACTAACCTAGCACATGCATGAGAGTCTAGCTATACATGCCACCGATCTGAGATAGTGTGATGCATCCTGACCCGTATGATAGCCACTTTGTTTAGATAAAGGTACTCTCCAACCGAGCTACATCCGACCATATTGATTGTGATAAGGAGGTATTTGAGTAAAGCGCAGTTATGAGAAGTTGAAACTTGGCAAGGTACGAATAAGATTCATAATACCCTATTATAGATAAAATGTCGTAGTCCTGATTGGATATTAAAATTTGATGGATTGCAATGAATTATTAAAATGAGATAAAGGATTATATGGCATAAGGAGCTTACCTGTGATTGATTAATAATTCCATGATGTACGTGGCTAAATTGTTGGAGTAAATGCATGTGTTTAAGTAACTTACCAAAGATATAGATGGAATGAATATTCACGTGCGCTTATATGAAAGATTATGGTTGATAAGCTCGTATAGTTTAGGTAAATGTGTTAAATTTCTTAGACTGATTTGTATGATTGTAATGATATGTACATAATGATACATGAAATGAAAGTTGCAATTGTGATGTATGTATCCATATTTCTTTGACCCTTGTATGATGTTGCTATAATGATGAAAGTTGTGTTGCATGTATATGTATATGAGAGTCGAGTCAGAGGCCCTACGACCTTCTTCCCCTTACCAAAGTGGTGTTTTATAATGGAAATTCCTTAGATTTGTGTTGAATGAGTTCTCGGGTGAGAAACCAAAGAGTTTAGTGATAGAATGGTTATAAGCATGATTAGAGATTGAGAATGGGTTGGTAAGTACAGACATGAGCTAGAAAGATATCGAATTGACCAAAAGATTGTTTAATTTTCGCAACATCGCAGTTAGTGAAAAAGATTAATTTTGGTAAAACGATCTATCTTGGTATGACGTTGAGAAATGTATTGATTGAAATTCCCTCATGAGCTTATCTCCTTTAGTAAAAAGAATAATATGGAAATTTTAATGTAGAAAATAGTTAAAGGAACAACGTTTGAATGCGAGATGTTTGAGAAAGGTAATTATTGTGAGCAGATAATGGCTGTCTCTTTTAAGTTACCTTATGAGTCCATTAATTTCTGGAAATCTTTTGTAGTGGTTGTATATTCTCTGATGAATTTTTGTAATATAAAAATTTTCCCTGATCTTAATGATAGACAAAGGCATTGTCAGTCTGATTGGTACATAATCTACATGATCCTATTTCTTTCTGGTATTCTTTTACCTTCCGTCTGATGGGAACTGATGAAGGGTGCATACGAAGTTATGATTCGGTTTTTTCTAATAGTTTATTTGCCCGATATGTATATGGAAGGTATATTCTTCTTGTTGCATCTTTGGTCGTCAGAATGATATTTTCTTCTGGATTTCTTTATGTTGGATTTCTATATTCTGGATTTCTCCGTTATGGATTTCCTTATCTTGAACTCTTAGTCATCTTTATCTCGTAACTTGTCGAACATGGCTTATAAGTAAATTATGACCTTTAGTTTGCGAAATATATATCAAGTATGCTTATGCTTCTAATTTGATCATGGTAATCTGGTGATCTTAGTATTTGGATGTCTCTAAATTTTCGTATAAAGATTTAACATTGGCAAAGGCTTAAGTGGTAAAATCTTTGTTTTGTGAAATTAATGGCTTAATTCATGATTGGCAAAATTTGGACAGATGAGAACATTGTTAACCGAAGCCTTTGAATTGGTCTAGTCTGTGTGAGCAAAGATTTCCTAATTTTCAGTGATGTATTGTTGTTTGAATGGTGATATGTTTTAAGACAACAAGGTAAGTGATAGCTTAAAGTATCTGATGTCATAGAAAGACATGAGTTTGCTATAATGCAAAAAGATGATGAGATAGTTATTGTATGATCCTTGTGTAAGAATATTTGAAATGTTAATGGGATTAAAGACAAGCATCAGGTTCTACCAGAGTTATCTCTGCCAGTATTGACATAAGAATGGAAATAGAGAAAGTTAATATGGATTTTCTTGTCTGGATTATTCCTGTCCTTGAAAGAGGAAAGTGATATGTAGCGTGTTATTAAATGTTATGAGATTTGTAAATTATGCTGGTATGCCTGAATGTCTGCTCACCAAATTCATGGAATTTTGTGTCTTTACGATTGATGGATTTCTTGGAATACTAGTCTCCACTAATCATATTGAGATCCGGGTTTCATATCATGATGTCTTGGGAAAGCCAAAGAAGGCTTTAAAATTATAGAGAGTATAAGGCCGAGATGAACTGGCTAGATTCACTATTCAAATTTGAAAAAGATTCAAGTATGAATGTATATGTAACATAATGGTATGGATCGGACTTTTGAATACATGAACTTTCTGATAGAGATTAAGTTGTAGTGAAAGTGCTGTAAAGTGAAAACCACTCATGATTCTTGTTTGTGGAATTTAAAGAGATATGTAGTAAAAGTTTAGCCTTGAGTGAAAGTTCCTTGACATCGATTATAGGATTGACAAATCCAAGTGAAAAACCAAAACCACTTTTCTAGTAAGATTTTCGGGGACGAAAATCCCTAAAGGGGGCAGAAATGTAACATCCTGATTTTGGGCCTAGTCGAAATAGTGGTTTCGAGACCACAAATCCGATGAGGAAAATTTTATTTTTACTATATTTTTATGGTCTACAATTTTACAGAATGATTTTACAAAAATTTCGTTCGAAAATTTTGACATTTGGGTACTCAATTTAGTCCAAAGGACTAAATCGTAAAAACTGCAAAAGTTGAGTTCTACATGCTAGAGGACTCCAATTGTTATGAAATTTTAAATTGGAGGTCCTTATATGGTAATTAGACCATTGTTTAAGTTGGTATACAAAAATGGACATGGTATGCATGTTTCCAAAGTTTTTCATTAAGAGCGATTTGGTCATTTAGTTATTAAAATGAATTAAAAACAAAATTAAAAGCCAATTTTTGTCCATATTAAACCTCCTGGCTGAAACTTACATGGAGAAATCATGGCTAGGGTTTTTCAAGCTTCCAAGCTTGATTGTAAGTCCGTTCTAGCCCCGTTTTTAATGATTTTTACGTTTTTGCAATCCCCGTAACAAGATCTATCTATTTCTACCAATAATTTTAGCTAGGGTTCATGTTTAAAAATTGACCCATGTGTGACATGCATGCATTTTGATGTCTAATGGTATAAAATGAGTGTTGGGTGTTAAATAAATGACTTTTACGAAGCAATTTTTAATGAAAACGTCCGAAAGGACCATTTTGTAAAAGTTGTAAAAATGGCATAAAAGGGTGTTTTGATGAGAATTGTAGTTTTCTATAGTTATGAAAATGGTTTAACTGGGCCTATAGAGTGAGAAAATTGAATAAAAATCACTTTACGAGCCTAGGGGCAAAAGTGTAATTTTCATAAAGTTTAGGGGCAAAAATGTAATTTTCCAAAAATATGATTTTTGGATCACATTAAATACTTTGACTAATAATTAGACTAAATGTGATATTTTAGATCAAGGAAAACGAGGATTGGACCCAGATCGATGAAAAACGAAAAATTGACGGTTAGGTTCCTTTTTGCTATTTTGGTGCCGATGTAAGTTCATGTGTCAATAATATTGCAATGTTATATTTGAATTGAAAATTCTATATTATTATTGCACGAATGACTTGATTTAATATATTGAAAAGTGATGAAAGAATGGTATATAAAATTTGTGAGAACAATGATATATGACTTGTAGCACATGAAATGTTTAATGGTTCAATTATTGATGGCTTGCTATATAATAGTTGAATATATTGAGAATTTGATATAACATGATGTTTTATTAAGTTGGATAACTTGTGAAAGAGTGAAAAGGAACGTAAGTCCATTTGCAAGTAAATACAACGTGTGAGGTATGTTAATTGCTTAAATGATGATTATATGATAAATGTATGCTCTTGATAAGAATATGATTTGAATGCTCAATGTATGAAAATTTATGAAACATTGACATGATTGATAATAAAAGGAAGAAAAATCTCAGTTGAATGAAATAGGATATTCGATGGTGTAACACCCCGAACCCGAGACCATCGCCGGTGTCGGACGCGAGGGGTTAACGAGCCAAGTCCTCTTAAAGCACCGACCAATTTGGCATTTCCAGACAGGCTGGAAAACTGCGTAACTGTCGCCTTAAAAATCATATCTCGAGTTTCAAAACTCGGAAACTGATTCCGTAAATTTTCCCTGAATTTAGACTCATATATCCTTCCATGGATTTATTTCTAGAATTTTTGGTCGGGCCAATTGGTACAGTTTATTAGTTAAAGTCACCCATGTTACACGGATCGACTGCTCTGACCTTCACGCGTTACAACTTGAATATCTCCCTGTACAGGGCTTTAATACTGGTGCCGTTTGTTTCTAATGAAACTATACTTAAAATGGAATCTGTACATATAAGGCATGACTTCTAATTCTTTCTGGATAATTTATAGTAAATTTTTAAAGTCGCGACAGGGGACCCAGAAACCGTTCTGGCCCTGTCTCACGATAACTTTAATATCTCTTAACAAGTAACTCCTATGACCGTTTCGTTTCTTCCATATGAAAGTAGACTCATCAAGGTTCATTTACATAACTTATTCACTATTTAATACCATTCCTACAAATTTTGGTGATTTTTTCAAAACCATACCACTGCTGCTGCCAGCATCTGTTTTCAAGGTAACCTTTACCTATTTCATGATTTCCACGATTCAATTGCTCCTCTTTGCATACATAGCACAAAGTGTGATCATGATTAACCATTCCAATGGCTAATCTTCTCAAAACAATTCCATACCCCATAATGATCAACATACAACGATTATAGTATCATACCAAAACGATATATAAGCCATTTTCGCATGGCTATCCAAGTTTACACAAAACCGAAAGGTACATGACCTTCAACAATAGGGTAGTCCTATACATGCCATTTCAAAGTTCAACCAAAATTATACCAAAATGGAGGCTTTGATAGTGTAGATGACTTCGACTTTAATGATCCCGAATCCGATCGCTAACGAGCAAAATCTATAAGACAGAGAGCCAAAGCAACGGGTAAGCATTTTTATGCTTAGTAAGTCTCAAGCAATACAATCAGCTTTAACTAAAGCATTACATTCACATAGCCAAATGAATCATTTCATTAATACACATTCACATAATCATACTTACTTCACACTTCATCATTATATACTTTCACAAGATATCAACCAATTCAATAGCTGAAAACTCGTTAGTCGATTGAGCGAATGTTACTCAAACATATCGACTTTTCCAATGCACATATAAACATACCTTATCCTTTGGGCTTTTCGAGCGTACTAATTAAATTTATTACAGCAACCAACGCCACCTCCAGCCCAAGCTTCTTCGAATACAACCGGATATAACCACATGCACGAATGCCTTCGGGTCTTAGCCCGGATAGAACGACTTGCACAAATGCCTTCGGGTCTTAGCCGGATAGAACGACTTGCACAAATGCCTTCGGGTATTAGCCCGGATTTAACAACTTGCACGAATGCCTTCGGATCTTAGCCGGATGTAGTCTCTAGCACAATTGCCTTCGGTCTTAACCGGATATAATTACTAGCATAAATGTCTTGGGACTTAGCCGGATATCATTCAATTGCTCATGCACACACATACATCAATAATCATTACACATCCATGTTTCATTTTCGTTACTAAGGCTCAAACACAAACATATCACTAGCATAATCGCCTTCGGGACTTAGCCCGGGTATCATTCAAATACTCATACACACATAAATCAATAATCATTACACATCCATATTTCATTTCACATAATTCGAGTAGGGTCATTTCTTGAGGACTTAACTCGGATGTTGTCGAACGGCTTCAACGGCTATTCGATCACTTTTTCCTTCCCTTTATCGGATTTAGCTCCCTTTTGCTCTTGAGCTTAACGAATACAAGTAGAAGTATTCAATATTTCTATCAATAATGTTTACTAGTCAATCACATTCGCATCTCATATCATCTCACTTTATTATAATTTATCATTCAACCTTTGAACCAAAACGCCATTATATGGCCACATATACATACATCCATATATTTAAGCTCAAGAATTTTAACATAACATCAAGTGCTCAAATTACTCATGTGGCCGATTATACATGGTCATAAATACACAAAATCAAAAATAATTTCAAGGTTTTTTTCACACTATACATGTACTAGGCCGAATGTACATGCAAATTTCACAACATTCTTCAACAAATTTCTTCTTTAAACAAACATATTTTCACTTTCTTCATAATCAAAATATCATGTGCAAACATATATACACATATAGGTGCAAGGTCAATTTCAAGGTGTCCATAACCATCCAAAACACAAATTTTAACTAACATGCAAGAAGCATAAACCATGCTCATGAATGCATCATGGCGAATACATCACAATCATGCCCTTTCAACTTCGGTCATGGTTAAACAAAAAAAAACTCAATGTCTTACTTAAGATTGCTACGAGAGAAATTTCAAGAGTAGTCAATCCATCATTGCATGCATCATTAGCAAGCTTCACATTTAGCATGCAATGGCTTTAACCCAATAACAACCTTGGCCAAATACCATTTCCATGGCATAACAAGGATTAGAACCATGGCTAACATGAACATCAAGTTAGCAACTAAAACATGCATGAATCTCATGACACAACCTCATACATACCTTAATCTTGATGCAAGTTTAGCCAAATCTCCTTCTAGATCTCTTCTAAACAAAGAAAATGAAGCAAAAATCTCTTCTTCCTCTTAGGAATTTCGGCCAAAGGAAGGAGGGAAAAGATGAACAATTTTTTGTTTTTCTTTCTTAGTTACACGGCAATGGGGAATGCTACACTCTCACACACATTTTTTTTATTTCTCTTCCCACATCTAATTATTTTATCACTTAATACATCATGCATTAACAAAACATGTCATAACATGTTTTCTTTGCCCATAATTCCTTGCCATGGCCGCCACCACCTATAAAATGGGAATTTGACATGCAAGTCCATTGTTTTGCATGCATGCTTTAATTAGTCATCACACAATTCCTATCGTACTTTCAAAGTTCACTACTAAGTCCTTTCTAGTGAAATTCACCTTTATAACACTAAATCAATCACCAAAAATGTCACACATGAGCACACACATATTATAGGCATCAAAATAAATTTTAAATTATTTTTATGCCTCGGTTTTGTGGTACCGAAACCACATTCCGACTAGGGTCAATTTTGGGCTGTCACAACTCTCCCCCACTTAAGAAATTTTCGTCCCCGAAAATCTTACCGGTAAATAGGGTTGGGTATCGCTCTTTCATAGAGTTCTCGGTTTCCCAAGTAGCTTCTTCTATCCCGTGTTTGAGCCATAACACTTTCACTAGCGGAACCCGCTTGTTTCGCAACTCTTTCACTTCACGTGCCAGGATACGAATCGGTTCTTCCTCATAACTCATATTGGCTTGAATTTCAACCTCTGATGGACTAATCACGTGCTATGGATCGATCTATAGCGTCGAAGCATCGAAACATGAAAGACATCGTGAATCTTTTCGAGTTCGGGGCAAAATCGACGATATGCCACCGGACCGACTCGCTCGGATATCTCATATGGCCCAATGAACCTCGGGCTCAACTTGCCCTTACTACCGAATCGAGTATCTTTTCCAAGGTGAAACCTTAAGAAACACTTTATCTCCCACGATGCTCGATGTCTTTACGCTTCAGATCCGCGTCGACTTCGACGATCGGAGGCTATCTTGAGACTTTCACGGATTACTTTCACTTTCATCAAGCATCTCTAATCAAATCCACCCGAAAATTTTGCTTTCACCGAGCTCGGTCCAAAACAATGGTGTACGGCATTTACGACCGTACAAAGCCTCGTAGGGTGCCATCTTAATACTTGATTGAAAGTCTGTTGTTGTAAGCGAATTCAATCAACGGCAAATACCGTTCCCATGAACCATCGAACTCGAGGATGCAACATCTCAACATATCCTCAAGTATATGAATTATCCGCCCGATTGACCATCGGTTTGGGGGTGAAAGGCGGTCTTTGAAATGCAACTTGGTACCCAAAGCTTCTTGTAACTTTTTCCAAAATCGCGAGGTAAATCTCGGATCTCTATCCGACACGATAGAAATAGGCACCCGTGCAATCTCTGTCTGAGAAACGTACAATTCGGCTAGTTTGTCCATTGAAAAATCCGTGCGTCACGGGACAAAGTGAGCCGACTTAGTCAATCTATCTACCACGACCCAAACCGCATCCTTCTTACTCACGACAATGGCGGTCGGATACAAAGTCCATGGTGACTCGATCCCATTTCCACTCGGGTATCGTGATTGGCTGAAGTAATCATGAAGGCACTTTATGTTCCGCTTTCACTTGTTGACATATTAAACATCTCAAACAAAGTCGGAGATGTCTCGTTTCATACCATGCCACCAAAATCGACGTTTCAAATCGTTGTACATCTTCGTACTCTCGGTGGATTGCCATTCGGCTACAATGGGCTTCATTGAATTATCGAAATAAGTTCAATTCTTTGGAACACACAGACGACTTTTGAACCTCAAACAATCGTCATCATCGGTTTGAAACTCCGAGTCCTTGTTGAACACACTCGGCCCGTTTTGCGACCATCTCATCGTCGACTTTCTCGAGCTTCACGAATTTGATGTATCAATAATGGTTTGGCTTTCAATTCAGCTACTAACACATTGTCGGATCGAATGACAAGTGCACATTCATCGCTCAGAAAGCGAATAATGATTTACGACTTAAGGCATCCGCAACCACATTCGCCTTTCCCGGGTGATAGTCAATGACCAGCTCATAATTCTTTAACAGCTCGAGCCAACGTCTTTGTCGCAGATTTAAGTCTCTTTGAGTCATCAAATATTTGAGACTTTTGTGATCCGAATACATGGCACTTCTCACCAAATAAGTAATGTCGCCAAATCTTTAAAGCGAATCGATGGCGACCAATTCGAGATCATGGGTCGGATAATTTTTCTCATGTGGCTTTAATTGCCTCGACGATAGGCCACAACTCGACCTTCTTGCATCAATACACAACCTAACCCAAGTAGGAGGCGTCACTATAGATGACAAACTCTTTGCCGATTCGGGTTGCACTAGAATTGGGGCTTTAGTCAAATAAGTTTTCAGTTGATCGAAACTTTTTCGACATTTCTCCGACCATTCAACCTTACATCCTTTTGGAGTAGCCGTCATTGGCGTGGCTATCGTTGAGAAACCTTTACAAATCATCGGTAATAACCGCCAGCCCAAAAAGCTCCGAACCTCGGTAATATTTCTCGGAGGCTTCCAATTAAGTATGGCTGAAATTTTGTTCGGGTCGACTCGAATACCCGATGCAGATATCACATGCCCCAAGAAGCTAACCTCTCTTAACCAGAACTCACACTTGCTGAACTTAGCATATAATTGCTTATTCAGTAAAATTTGCAAAGACTAACCTCGGTGTTCAAGCATGTTCGGTCTCATTTCTTGAATAGACCAAGATGTCATCAATGAACATGACTATGAACCAATCCAAATATGGTCTAAAGATCCGATTCATTAAATCCATAAATACGGCAGGGGCATTAGTAAGCCCAAACGGCATCACTAGGAACTCGTAGTGACCATATCTCGTTCTGAAGGCAGTCTTGGGTACGTCCGAATCTCGAATTCGTAATTGATAATAGCCCGATCTCAAATCTATTTTCGAGAACACTGAAGCTCCCTTCAGTTGATCGAACAAATCGTCGATACGCGGTAACAGATATTTGTTCTTTATCGTCGCTTTATTAAGTCGACGATAGTCGATGCACGACCTCATGGTTCCATCCTTCTTTTCACAAACAACACCGGCGCACCCCAAGGCGAGAAACTCAAGGCGAGCAAAACCTCTATCCACCAATTCTTGCAATCGAGCTTTCAACTCCTTTAATTCCGTTGGTGACATACGATACGGAGCTATCGAAATTGGAGTGGTACGGTACCAATTCGATGCCAAATTCTATTTCCGAGCAGTGGTAAACCCGCAATTCTTGAGGAAAACATCCGGTATTCACAAACCATCGCACAGATTCGGGTTTCTTTTCGACTCCTCGTCATCGAGCACATACGCAACGTCACGCTTCGCACCCTTTTCTTACATATTTCGGGCCAACATTGCGATATTACGGTGGCAACCCTTTAAGTCCGTAGACTCAACCCGAATTATCTCGTTATTCGCGCACCTCAAATCGATGGTCTTGCTTTTGCAATTTACAACCGCATCGTGCATGGTCAACCAATCCAAACCAAGAATAACGTCGAATTCATCGAACGGCAAAAGCATCAAGTCCGCCGGAAAACAAGAACCTCGGAATACTAGGGGACTTTTCTTGCACACTTTGTTGACAAGCACGTAATGACCCAAGGGGTTTGACACCCGAATTACAAACTCAGTAGACTCAATAGGCAAAGCCTTACTGGATGCTAAGGTTTCACATATATAAGAATGAGTAGAACCAGGGTCAATCAAAGCAATCACATTAGTATCGAAAAGAGTGAAAGTACCGGTAATAACATCCGGTGAGGCAGCATCCTCGCGTGCGCGTATGGCATAAGTCCTAGCAGGAGCACGAGCCTCGGGTCTTGTTGTAGCATCTCTCGGCCCTCTCTGACCGCCACTAGCATTGCCCGCATTTCTGGATGGCCTACCTCGAGCAGTGGTAGCACTTGGGTTTCCACTTTGACTTACATTTTGTTCAAGCAACCTCGGGCAGTCCTTGATAAAGTGGTCAGCCGATCCACACTTATAACAGGAGTGATCACGGAACCTACAGCTCCCCGAATGCCATTTGCCACAATGCAGACACTCCGCTCTCTCTCGGCGATCATTTCCACCACTGGCGATCGAAGTGACTCGTGTGGTCACAGGGGGTCGACCGCGATCTCGTCTAGAAAAGCCCGAAGCGCCTCTAGACCGGCTCACATCATCTCGAAATCTCTTCGATGCCTGTTGAAGAGACTTTCCCGAGGACCTTTTTCGGAATTCTCCAGTTCCCACATCAACTTTTTGTTTCTCCTTTCTAAGCTCTTCGGCTTTACAAGCTCGCTCAACAAGTACTACGAACTCTAGTATTTCAAGAATGCCAACGAACATCCTTATATCATCATTCAGCCCATCCTCGAAGCGTTTACACATAATAGCTTCGAACGAAATGCATTCTCGCGCATACCGGCTAAGCCTCACAAATTTTCGTTCGTAGTCGGTAACTGACATAGAGCCTTGCTTAAGATCAAGAAATTCCCTTCGCTTTTGGTCGATGAATCTCTGACTGATATACTTTTTTCGGAACTCGGTTTGAAAGAATTCCCAAGTCACTTGCTCTCTAGGCACCACAGAAGTCAGAGTACTCCACCAATAGTAGGCGGAATCGCGTAGCAAGGAGATGGTACACTTTAAGCACTCATCGGGTGTACAAGATAGCTCATCGAGCACTCGGATAGTGTTGTCCAACCAAAATTCAGCTTGCTTGGCATCGTCGCTATCCGTAGCCTTGAATTAAGTGGCCCCATGTTTACGAATTCATCGATTGGGGCTTACTTGACCTTATTTGGTCGATTCGGAGGTATTGTAGGTCTTGGGGTTGCATTAGTCAGAAATGGAGGTTGTGGAACAGCCATGTTAGTTCGAATGTATTGGTTGAACCAATCATTCATCACACTATAAAAGGCTTGCCTAGCCTCATCATTCAGATTGCTGGCCATAGGTTGAGAGTCCGCCGGCGCTGTCCCTTGCGCGGGAGCAGGCGCCACACTCTCCACATCATCAGCTATTGCTCGGTTGGGATCGGGATCCATTGCTATAAACAAACACAAATTCAGATTGTCAGAAATCACCACACTATCAATTTATCACTATATGGCATGTATAGCTAGACCCCAAACATATCACGGTTGTAACCCCCCGAACCCGAGACCATCGCCGGTGTCGGACACGAGGGGTTAACAAGCCAAGATCACATGTTTTGCCCACCAATTTGACATTTCCAGTCAGGCTGGAAGACTGCGTCACCTTCGCCTTAAAAATCATATCTCGAGTTTCAAAACTCAGAAACTGGTTTCGTAAATTTTCCCTGAATTTAGACTCATATATCCATCCATGGATTTATTTCTAGAATTTTTGGTCGGGCCAATTGGTACAGTTTATTAGTTAAAACCACCCATGTTACAGGGATCGACTGCTCTGACCTTCGCGCGGTATAACTTGAATATCTCTCTGTACAGGGCTTTAATGCTGGTGCCGTTTGCTTCTAATGAAACTAGACTCAAAATGGAATCTGTAAATATAAGGTATGTCTCCTAATTCTTTCTGGATAATTTATAGTAAATTTTTAAAGTTGCAACAGGGGACCCAGAAACCGTTCTGGCCCTGTTTCGCAATAGCTTCAATATCTCTTAACATGTAACTCCTATGACCATTTCGTTTCTTTAATATGAAAATAGACTCATCAAGGTTCATTTACATAGCTTATTCACTATTTAAAACCATTCCTACGAATTTTGGTGATTTTTCACATTCACGTCACTGCAGCTGGCAGCATCTGTTTTTAAGGTAGGTCTTACCTATTTGGTAGTCTCCATGAACCAACTAGTCTTGCCATACATAGGTTCATATATGATCATTTTAACCATGCCAATGGCTGATCATGTGACCAACATTCCCATTTCCAATCCATAGCCACATCATGACACCAAATATATACATACAAACCACAAATAGTCTAAGTTCATGCTTCCTTTTACGAGCCATTTTCGCATGGCCGTATACATATACATCACCACATTTTTAAACTAACAGGGTAGTCCTATACATGCCATTTCAAAGTTCAAACAAAATTTATACCAAAATAGAGGTGTTGATAGTGTGGATGACTTGACTTTATTGATCCCGAATCCGATTGCTATCGGCGAAATCTATAAAACAGAGAGCCAAAGTAACGGGTAAGCATTTTTATGCTTAGTAAGTCTCAAGGAATATAATCAACTCTAATTACAGCAATACATTCACATAGCCAAATGCATCATTTCATTAATACACATTCTTACTTCACACTTCATCATTATATACTTTCACAAAGTATCAATCAAGTCAATAACTGAAATTCATTAGTCGATTGAGCGAATGTTGCTCAAATGTGTCGACTTTCAATGCACATATAAACGTACTTTATTCTTTGGGCTTTTCGGTGTACTAATTGAATTTATTACAGCAACCAACACTCACCTCCAGCCCAAGATTCTTGAATATAACCGGATATAACCATGTGCACAAATGCCTTGGTCTTAGCCGGATAGAATGACTCATACGAATGCCTTGGTCTTAGCCGGATATAGCCACTTGCACAATTGCCTTGGTCTTAACCGGATATAATTTCCAGCATAATTGTCTTGGGCTTAGCCGGATATCATTCAATTTCTCATGCACACATACATCAATAATCATTGGATATACATATTTCATTTTCGTTACTAAGGCTCAAACACAATTATAATCATTAGCATAATCGCCGGGACTTAGCCGGGTAGAATTCGAATACTCATACACACATAAATCAATAATCAATACATCCATATTTCATTCCACATAATTCAATTAAGGTCACTTCTTGAGGACTTACCTCGGATGTTGTCGAACGGCTTTTTCGGCTATTCGATCACTTTCTCCTTCCCCTTGTCCAATTGTGGCCCTCTAAGCTCTTGAGCTAATTCAAACAAATTCAATCTATTAAAACCTCATTGTGCTAGCTTATGGCCGAATATGACAAGGAGTTTAAATGGTCATATGGCCACCCTTTAGCTTGAATACACAATGGTCATGCACATTTTATACTACATCAAGCAATTCAATACAATTTATCCGAGCATCAAGGAAATGCTAAGGCCTTCAATAGGCTACCCAAGGCCGAATATCCATGTACATGTTGAGGCCAATTATGCACTTAATACCTCACAAAAACAGCATGCATTTTACTAGTTAATGCTTTGCATATTGTGGCTCAAAACTTATAATATAGCATCAAGCACTTATATGTGTGCTAGGCCGAATTGTGCTTGCAATTTCACAATTATTCTTCAACATCTTCTTCTTTAAACAAACTTATTCATCACTTCCTTCATAACCAAAACATCATGTGCAAACATATATATACATATATGAGCATGGCGAATTTCAAGGTGTCCATAGCCATCCAAAACACAAATTTTAACTAACATGCAAGAAGCATGAACCATGCTCATGAATGCATCATGGCGAATATGACAATCATGCTCATTTTCAACTTCAATCATGATAAAACAAAAGAAAGCTCAAAATCTTACTCAAGAGTAGACAATCCATCATTGCATGCATCATCATCAAGCTTCACACTTAGCATGCAATGGCTTTATCACCATAACAACTTTGGCCAAATACCATTTCCATGGCTTAACAAAGATTTGAGCCATGGCTAACATGCACATCAAGTTAGCAACCAAAACATGCATGAAACTCCTAACACAACCTCATACATACCTTAATCTTGATGCAAACTTAGCCAAATCTACTTCTAGTTCTCTTCCAACCCAAGCATGAAGCAAAAATCCTCCCCCTTTTTCCTTAGTATTTTCGGCCAAGAAGTGAAAATAGATGAACAAATTTTTTTTTTTCTTTTCTTTCTTTAGGATATTCGGCCAAGGCTATGGAGAAAGATGAACATTTTTTTTTTTTTTGTTTCTCATCCTACTAACATTAATTTTTTTTTCCATACTCTTATTTTATTATTTCTAACATCATCCATTAGTAAAACATGTTGGGAACATGTTTCCCCTTGCCCATAATTTGTCATGGTCGGCCATCCACCTTAGGAAATGGGATAATTGACATGCAACTCCATTTATTTCACTTCATGCATTATTAGGCCACTTAAAAATACTCCTATCACATTTTCAAGTCCTAGCACATGGGTCCTTTCTTATAAATTTGCACCTAATTAATAAAAAATCGAGACACGAAATATTTACGCATACAAATTCCACATACAATAAGCACGGAATATAACACCTAATTATTCTTGTGACTCGGTTTCGTGGTCCCGAAACCACTCTCTGACTAGGGTCACAGTAGGGGTGTCACAACGGTAGTCCTAGAATCGACTAAACCGTAGCTCTGATACCAATAAAATTGTAACACCCCGAACCCGAGACCATCGCCGTTGTCGGACGCCATGGGTTAACGAGCCAAGTCCTCTTAAAGCACCGACCAATTTGGCATTTCCAGATAGGTGGAAAAGCGCATAATCTGTTGCCTTAAAATCATATCTCGAGTTTCAAAACTCGAAACTGATTCCGTAAATTTTCCTTGAATTTAGACTCATATATCCTTCCATGGATTTATTTCTAGAATTTTGGTTGGGCCAATTGGTACAGTTTATTAGTTAAAGTCACCCATGTTACAGGATCATTGCTCATGCATGGGCTTTAATCTTGGTGCCGTTTGTTTCTAATGAAACTAGACTCAAAATGGAATCTGCACATATAAGACATGACTTCTAATTATTTCTGGATAATTTATAGTAAATTTTAAAGTTATGACAGGAGACCCGAAACTGTTGCTCGCCCCTGTCTCACGATAACTTTAATATCTCTTAACAAGTAACTCCTATGACCGTGTCGTTTCTTCCATATGAAAGTAGACTCATCAAGGTTCATTTACATAACTTATTCACTATTTAATACCATTCCTACAAATTTTGGTGATTTTTCAAAACCACACCACCGCTTTGCCAAAGATCTGCTTTTCAAGGTAACCTTTACCTATTTCATGATTTCCACGATTCAATTGCCCTCTTTGCATACATAGCACAAAGTGTGATCATGATTAACCATTCCAATGGCTAATCTTCTCAAAACAATTCCATACCCCATAATGATCAACATACAACGATTATAGTATCATACCAAAAACGTATATAAGCCATTTTCGCATGGCTATCCAAGTTTACACAAAACTGAAAGGTACATGACCTTCAACAATAGGGTAGTCCTATACATGCCATTTCAAAGTTCAACCAAAATTATACCAAAATGGAGGCTTTGATAGTGTAGATGACTTGATTGTAATGATCCCGAATCCGATCGCTAACGAGCAAAATCTATAAGACAGAGAGCCAAAGCAACGGGGTAAGCATTTTTATGCTTAGTAAGTCTCAAGCAATACAATCAGCTTTAACTAAAGCATTACATTCACATAGCCAAATGAATCATTTCATTAATACACATTCACATAATCATACTTACTTCACAGTTCATCATTATATACTTTCACAAGATATCAACCAATTCAATAGCTGAAAACTCGTTAGTCGATTGAGCGAATGTTACTCAAACATATCGACTTTTCCAATGCACATATAAACATACCTTATCCTTTGGGCTTTTCGAGCGTACTAATTAAATTTATTACAGCAACCAACGCTCACCTCCAGCCCAAGCTTCTTCGGAATACAACCGGATATAACCACATGCACGAATGCCTTCGAGTCTTAGCCCGGATAGAACTACTTGCACAAATGCCTTCGGGTCTTAGCCCGGATAGAACGACTTGCACAAATGCCTTCGGGTATTAGCCCGGATTTAACAACTTGCACGAATGCCTTCGGGTCTTAGCCCGGATGTAGTCTCTAGCACAATTGCCTTGGTCTTAACCGGATATAATTACTAGCATAAATGTCTTCGGGACTTAGCCCGGATATCATTCAATTGCTCATGCACACACATACATCAATAATCATTACACATCCATGTTTCATTTTCGTTACTAAGGCTCAAACACAAACATATCACTAGCATAATCGCCTTGGGACTTAGCCCGTATCATTCAAATACTCATACACACATAAATCAATAATCATTACACATCCATATTTCATTTCACATAATTCGAGTAGGGTCATTTCTTGAGGACTTACCTCGGATGTTGTCGAACGGCTTCAACGACTATTCGATCATTTTTCCTTCCCTTTATCGGATTTAGCTCCTTTTGCTCTTGAGCTTAACGAATACAAGTAGAAGTATTCAATATTTCTATCAATAATGTTTACTAGTCAATCACATTCGGCATCTCATATCATCTCACTTTATTATAATTTATCATTCAACCTTTGAACCAAAACGCCATTATATGGCCACATATACATACATCCATATATTTAAGCTCAAGAATTTTAACATAACATCAAGTGCTCAAATTACTCATGTGGCCGATTATACATGGTCATAAATACACAAAATCAAAAATAATTTCAAGGTTTTTTTTTTCACACTATACATGTACTAGGCCGAATGTACATGCAAATTTCACAACATTCTTCAACAAATTTCTTCTTTAAACAAACATATTTTTCACTTTCTTCATAATCAAAATATCATGTGCAAACATATATACACATATAGGTGCAAGGCCGAATTTCAAGGTGTCCATAACCATCCAAAACACAAATTTTAACTAACATGCAAGAAGCATAAACCATGCTCATGAATGCATCATGGCCGAATACATCACAATCATGCCCCTTTCAACTTCGGTCATGGTTAAACAAAAAAAAACTCAATGTCTTACTTAAGATTGCTACAAAGAAATTTCAAGAGTAGTCAATTCATCATTGCATGCATCATTAGCAAGCTTCACATTTAGCATGCAATGGCTTTAACCCAATAACAACCTTGGCCAAATACCATTTCCATGGCATAACAAGGATTAGAACCATGGCTAACATGAACATCAAGTTAGCAACTAAAACATGCATGAATCTCATGACACAACCTCATACATACCTTAATCTTGATGCAAGTTTAGCCAAATCTCCTTCTAGATCTCTTCTAAACAAAGAAAATGAAGCAAAAATCTCTTCTTCCTCTTAGGAATTTCGGCCAAAGGAAGGAGGGGAAAAGATGAACAATTTTTTTGTTTTTCTTTCTTAGTTACACGGCAATGGGGGAATGCTACACTCTCACACACATTTTTTTTATTTCTCTTCCCACATCTAATTATTTTATCACTTAATACATCATGCATTAACAAAACATGTCATAACATGTTTTCTTTGCCCATAATTCCTTGCCATGGCCGGCCACCACCTATAAAAAGGGGAATTTGACATGCAAGTCCATTGTTTTGCATGCATGCTTTAATTAGTCATCACACAATTCCCTATCGTACTTTCAAAGTTCACTACTAAGTCCTTTCTAGTGAAATTCACCTTTATAACACTAAATCAATCACCAAAATGTCACACATGAGCACACATATTATAGGCATCAAAATAAATTTTAAATTATTTTTATGCCTCGGTTTTGTGGTACCAAACCACATTCCGACTAGGGTCAATTTTGGCTGTCACAACTCTCCCCACTTAAGAAATTTTCATCCCGAAAATCTTACGGTAAATAGGGTTGGGTATCGCTCTTTCATAGAGTTCTCGGTTTCCCAAGTAGCTTCTTCTATCCCGTGTTTGAGCCATAACACTTTCACTAGCGGAACCCGCTTGTTTATAACTCTTTCACTTCACGTGCGGGATACGAATCGGTTCTTCCTCATAACTCATATTGGCTTGAATTTCAACCTCGATGGACTAATCACGTGCGATGGATCAGATCTATAGCGTCAAGCATCGAAACATGAAAGACATCGTGAATCTTTTCGAGTTCGGGGGCAAAATCGACGATATGCCACCGGACCGACTCGCTTCGGATATCTCATATGGCCCAATGAACCTCGGGCTCAACTTGCCCTTACGGTCGAATCGAGTATCTTTTTCCAAGGTGAAACCTTAAGAAACACTTTATCTCCCACGATGCTCGATGTCTTTACGCTTCAGATCCGCGTCGACTTCGACGATCGGAGGCTATCTTGAGACTTTCACGGATTACTTTCACTTTCGCTTGGCATCTCTAATAAAATCCAGCCGAAAATTTTGCTTTCACCGAGCTCGGTCCAAAACAATGGTGTACGGCATTTACGACCGTACAAAGCCTCGTAGGGTGCCATCTTAATACTTGATTGAAAGCTGTTGTTGTAAGCGAATTCAATCAACGGTAAATACCGTTCCCATGAACCACTGAACTCGAGGATGCAACATCTCAACATATCCTCAAGTATATGAATTATCCGCTCGGATTGACCATCGGTTTGGGGGTGAAAGGCGGTGCTGAAATGCAACTTGGTACCCAAAGCTTCTTGTAACTTTTTCCAAAATCGCAAGGTAAATCTCGGATCTCTATCCGACACGATGGAAATAGGCACCCCGTGCAATCTCACAATCTGAGAAACGTACAATTCGGCTAGTTTGTCCATTGAAAAATCCGTACGTACGGGGACAAAGTGAGCCGACTTAGTCAATCTATCTACCACGACCCAAACCGCATCCTTCTTACTCGCTGACAATGGCAGTCCGGATACAAAGTCCATGGTGACTCAATCCCATTTCCACTCGGGTATCGTGATTGGCTGAAGTAATCCTGAAGGCACTTTATGTTCCGCTTTCACTTGTTGACATATTAAACATCTCGAAACAAAGTCGGAGATGTCTCGTTTCATACCGTGCCACCAAAATCGACGTTTCAAATCGTTGTACATCTTCGTACTCCCCGGGTGGATTGCCATTCGGCTACAATGGGCTTCATTCAGAATTATCAAAATAAGTTCCGAATTCTTTGGAACACACAGACGACTTTTGAACCTCAAACAATCGTCATCATCGGTTTGAAACTCCGAGTCCTTGTTCGGAACACACTCAGCCCGTTTTGCAGCCATCTCATCGTCGACTTTCTGAGCTTCACGAATTTGATGTATCAATAATGGTTTGGCTTTCAATTCAGCTACTAACACATTGTCGGATCGAGCAGACAAGTGCACATTCATCGTCAAAAGCGAATAATGATTTACGACTTAAGGCATCCGCAACCACATTCTCCTTTCCGGGTGATAGTCAATGACCAGCTCATAATTCTTTAACAGCTCGAGCCAACGTCTTTGTCGCAGATTTAACTCTCTTTGAGTCATCAAATATTTGAGACTTTTGTGATCCGAATACACATGGCACTTCTCACCAAATAAGTAATGTCGCCAAATCTTTAAGGCGAATCGATGGCGACCAATTCAAGATCATGGGTCGGATAATTTTTCTCATGTGGCTTTAATTGCCTCGACGATAGGCCACAACTCGACCTTCTTGCATCAATACACAACCTAACCCAAGTAGGGAGGCGTCACTATAGATGACAAACTCTTTGCCAGATTCGGGTTGCACTAGAATTGGGGCTTTAGTCAAATAAGTTTTCAGTTGATCGAAACTTTTTTGACATTTCTCCGACCATTCGAACCTTACATCCTTTTGGAGTAGCCGTCATTGGCGTGGCTATCGTTGAGAAACCTTTATAAATCGTCAAGAATAACCGGCCAGCCCAAAAAGCTCGAACCTCGGTAATATTTCTGGAGGCTTCCAGTTAAGTATGGCTGAAATTTTTTTGGTCGACTCGAATACCGTCTGAGATATCACATGCCCCAAGAAGCTAACCTCTCTTAACCAGAACTCACACTTGCTGAACTTAGCATATAATTGCTTATTCCGTAAAATTTGCAGCACTAACCTCAGGTGTTCAGCATGTTCGGTCTCATTTCTTGAATAGACCAAGATGTCATCAATGAACACGACTACGAACCGATCCAAATATGGTCTGAAGATCCAATTCATTAAATCCATAAATACCGCAGGGGCATTAGTAAGCCCAAACGGCATCACTAGGAACTCGTAGTGACCATATCTCATTCTGAAGGCAGTCTTGGGTACGTCCGAATCTCGAATTCGTAATTGATAATAGCCCGATCTCAAATCTATTTTCGAGAACACTGAAGCTCCCTTCAGTTGATCGAACAAATCGTCGATACGCGGTAACGGATATTTGTTCTTTATCGTCGCTTTATTAAGCTGACGATAGTCGATGCACAGCCTCATGGTTCCATCCTTCTTTTTCACAAACAACACTGGCGCACCCCAAGGCGAGAAACTCGGGCGAGCAAAACCTCTATCCACCAATTCTTGCAACTGAGCTTTCAACTCCTTTAATTCCGTTGGTGCCATACGATACGGAGCTATCGAAATTGGAGTGGTACCAGGTACCAATTCGATGCCAAATTCTATTTCCCGAATAGGTGGTAAACCCGGCAATTCTTCAGGGAAAACATCCGGGTATTCACAAACCATCGCACAGATTCGGGTTTCTTTTTCGACTCCTCGTCGATCGAGCACACATAACGTGACGCTTCGCACCTTTTCTTACATATTTCGGGCCAACATTGCCGATATTACGGTGGCAACCCTTTAAGTCCGTAGACTCAACCCGAATTATCTCGTTATTCGCACCTCAAATCGATGGTCTTGCTTTTGCAATTTACAACCGCATCGTGCATGGTCAACCAATCCAAACCAAGAATAACGTCAATTCATCGAACGGCAAAAGCATCAAGTCCGCGGAAAACAAGAACCTCGAATACTAGGGGACTTTTCTTGCACACTTTGTTGACAAGCACGTAATGACCCAAGGGTTTGACACCGAATTACAAACTCGAGAGACTCAATAGGCAAAGCCTTCTTTGGATGCTAAGGTTTCACATATATAAGAATGAGTAGAACCAGGTCAATCAAAGCAATCACATTAGTATCGAAAAGAGTGAAAGTACCGGTAATAACATCCGGTGAGGCAGCATCCTCGGCGTGCAGATGGCATAAGTCCTAGCAGAGCACGAGCCTCGGGTCTTGTTGTAGCATCTCGGCCCTCTCGACCGCCACTAGCATTGCCCGCATTTACGGATGGCCTACCTCGGCGATGGTAGCACTCGGGTTTCCACTTTGACTTACATTTTGTTCAAGCAACCTCGGGCGGTCCTTGATAAAGTGGTCACCGATCCACACTTATAACAGAGTGATCACAGAACCTCTGACTCCCGAATGCCATTTGCCACAATGCGAGACACTCGCTCTCTCTCGGCGATCATTTCCACCATGGCGATCGAAGTGACTCGTGTGGTCACAGGGGTCGACCGCGATCTCGTCTAGAAAGCCCGAAGCGCCTCTAGACCGGCTCACATCATCTCGAAATCTCTTGATGCTGTTGAAGAGACTTTCCGAGGACCTTTTGAAATTCTCCGGTTCCCACATCAACTTTTGTTTCTCCTTTCTAAACTCTTGACTTTACAAGCTCGCTCAACAAGTACTACGAACTCTCGTATTTCGAGAATGCCAATGAACATCCTTATATCATCATTCAGCCCATCCTCGAAGCGTTTATACATAATAGCTTGAGCGAAATGCATTCTCGCAGCATCACCAAGCCTCACAAATTTTCGTCAGAGTGTGAATCGACATAGAGCCTTGCTTAAGATCAAGAAATTCCCTTCGCTTTTGGTCGATGAATCTCGGTCGATATACTTTTTTGAACTCGGTTTGAAAGAATTCCCAAGTCACTTGCTCTCTAGGCACCACGAAGTCGAGTACTCCACCAATAGTAGGCGAATCGCGTAGCAAGGAGATGGTACACTTTAAGCACTCATCGGGTGCACAACATAGCTCATCGAGCACCGGATAGTGTTGTCCAACCAAAATTCAGCTTGCTCGGCATCGTCGCTATCCGTAGCCTTGAATTCAAATGGCCCCATGTTTACGAATTCATCATTGGGGCTTACTTGACCTTATTTGGTCGATTCGGAGGTATTGTAGGTGCGGGGTTGCATTAGTCGGAAATGGAGGTTGTGGAACAGCCATGTTAGTTCGAATGTATTGGTTGAACCAATCATTCATCACGCTATAAAAGGCTTGCCTAGCCTCATCATTCGGATTGTTGGCTATAGGTTGAGAGTTACTTGGCATTTGTCCCTTGCGCGAGCAAAGCGCCACACTCTCCACATCATCACTATTGCTCGGTTGGGATCGGGATCCATTGCTATAAACAAACACAAATTGATTGTCGAAATCACCACACTATCAATTTATCACTATATGGCATGTATAGCTAGACCCCAAACATATCACGGTAGTCCTAGAATCGACTAAACCGTAGCTCGATACCAATAAAATTGTAACACCCGAACCCGAGACCATCGCCGTGTTGGACGCGAGGGTTAACGAGCCAAGTCCTCTTAAAGCAAACCAATTTGGCATTTCAGACGGTGTTGGAAAAGCGTAACTGCGCTTAAAAATCATATCTCGAGTTTCAAAACTTGGAAACTGATTCCGTAAATTTTCCTGAATTTAGACTCATATATCCTTCCATGGATTTATTTCTAGAATTTTTGGTCGGGCCAATTGGTACAGTTTATTAGTTAAAGTCACCCATGGGATCGACTGCTCTGACCTTCGCGCGTTACAACTTGAATATCTCTCTGTACAGGGCTTTAATACTGGTGCCGTTTGTTTCTAATGAAACTAGACTCAAAATGGAATCTGCACATATAAGGCATGTCTTCTAATTCTTTCTGGATAATTTATAGTAAATTTTTAAAGTCGCGACAGGGGACCCAGAAACCGTTCTGGCCCTGTCTCACGATAACTTTAATATCTCTTAACAAGTAACTCCTATGACCGTTTCGTTTCTTCCATATGAAAGTAGACTCATCAAGGTTCATTTACATAACTTATTCACTATTTAATACCATTCATACAAATTTTGGTGATTTTTTCAAAACTACACCACACTGCTGCTGCCAGACATCATTTTCAAGGTAACCTTTACCTATTTCATGATTTCCACGATTCAATTGCCCTCTTTGCATACATAGCACAAAGTGTGATCATGATTAACCATTCCAATGGCTATTCTTCTCAAAACAATTCCATACCCCATAATGATCAACATACAACAATTATAGTATCATACCAAAAACGTATATAAGCCATTTTCGCATGGCTATCCAAGTTTACACAAAACCGAAAGGTACATGACCTTCAACAATAAGGTAGTCCTATACATGCCATTTCAAAGTTCAACCAAAATTATACCAAACTGGAGGCTTTGATAGTGTAGATGACTTCGACTTTAATGATCCCGAATCCGATCGCTAACGAGCAAAATCTATAAGACAGAGAGCCAAAGCAACGGGATAAGCATTTTTATGCTTAGTAAGTCTCAAGCAATACAATCAGCTTTAACTAAAGCATTACATTCACATAGCCAAATGAATCATTTCATTAATACACATTCACATTGTGAAAAATAAAATAGAATAAAATAAATAAAAATAAAGAACACATAAATTTTATGTGGAAACCCTTTCGGGAAAAAAACCACGGGCAGAGGAGAAGAAAATTCACTATGTCGAAAAATATTTTTTCTCAAATACAAGAGGAATAGACTATGTCTATTTATAGGCTTGCAAAGCCATATTCTAGTAGGATTGAAACACCTTATCCTAATCAATATAAAATAGATGGAGTTTAATAAGGTTTAAAACCTTATTCTAAAATAAAATAAAAGAAGTCTAGTTCTATATGGATTTTACTTTTATTTTATTTTCCATCGTATTTTATTTAAATAAGAATTTGGGTCACTTAATTCTAACAATCTCCACCTTGACACAAATTCTCAATGAACAAGTTCTTCATCGCGAACTTTCAATAAACAAGTTCTTCACCTCTTCCAAAAACCCTTAAGGGTTTAACTTCAACAATGAACACCAACCAAGTCTAAGCAATGCTCAAACTTGGTTATAAGAAGTGACTTAGTCATCATATCTGCAGGATTTTCATGAGTGCTAATTTTGCTCACAACAATATCACCACGAGCAATAATATCACGAACAAAATGATACCGAATATCAATGTGTTTTGTTCTCTCATGAAACATTTGATCTTTTGTAAGAAAGATGGCACTGATTGTCACAAAATCTTGTGCTGATTTGAAGGTCTTCATTGAGTTCACTAAATAGTCCCTTCAACCAAATAGCTTCTTTACAAGCCTCGATGAATCGCCATGTACTCGGCTTTGGTAGACAAAGCGATGTAGTTTGCAAAGTGGCTTTCCAACTAATTGCACAACCTCCGATTGTAAAGACGTAACTTTGTGAGAGATCTTCTTCTATCAAGGTCTCCAAGCAAAATCAGCATCAACATACCCTATAACTCCATCTTTAGTTCTTCCAAACTGTAAGCAAACATTAGTAGTGCCTCGTAAGTATCTTAAAATCCATCGAAGCGCTTTCCGGTGTTCTTTACGAGGATTCGCCATGTATACGCTAAGCTGACCTTGTCGCATATGATAAATCGGGCGTGAACAAACCATAGCATACATGAGAGATCCTCTTGCACTAGAGTATGGAACATGTGACATGTACTCAATCTCATTATCGATTGAGGAGATAAGGCCGATGAAAGTCGAAATGGGCTACTAAAGGAGTACTAACAGGCTTAGCACTCTGCATATTGAACACGCAAAGAACTTTCTCAATGTACCCTTTTGACTTAGGTACAATTTACTTGCTTTTCTATCTCGAGAATCTCCATACCAAGTATCTTCTTTCTTTGGTCCTAAATCTTTCATCTCAAATTCTTTACTTAGTTGGGCTTTAACCTTTCTTATCTCTCTTTTATCTTTTGTTGCTATCAACATGTCATCAACATAAAAAGTAGATACACAAAAGAACCATCACTATTTTTCTTAAAGTAGACACAACTGTCAAAACTACTTCTTTTGAAATCATGAGAAGTCATAAAGGAATCAAACCTCTTGTACCTTTGTCTTAGTATTTGTTTCAAACCGTAAAGGGACTTTTTCAGCAAGCAAACATAGTCCTCTTTTTCGAGACTATAAAACCCTCGGTTGTTGCATGTAAATATCTTCCTCAAGTTCTCCATGCAAAATGCGTTTTACATCTAACCGCTCAAGCTCCAAATCATGCATGGCCACAATACCAAGCAAAGCTCGAATCGAACTATGCTTAACAACCGGAGAGAACACATCATGAAGTCCACTCGGAATTTGATTGTAACCCTTTGCAACAAGCCTTGCTTTATATCCGGGTTCTTCAACTCTGGAGTCCCTTCTTTCTTTTAAACACCCATTTACCACGAAACAGCCTTTTTACCTTTAGGAAGTTTTACAAGATCCCATGTTACTTTTTTGTGGAGTGATTCCATCTCCTCTTGCATAGCAAACATCCACTTTTTCGAGTCTTCATGACTAATCGCCTCGAATAATTAAATGGCTCTTGATTCGCATCTATATCTTCACCACATTTAAAGCATAAGCAACTAGATCAACCTCGGCATACTTCTTTGGAGGTTTAATTTCTCTTCTTGTCCTGTTTTTGGCGATAGAGTATTGCGGTGAAGAAGCAACTCTATTCTCAATTTTGTCTTGGCTTGAGGAGTTGATTACGTATTAACTGATGCTCCACCTTTTGGTTTTCTTTATTGGAAGAGTCTTTAAGAGATAAGTTAGGTAGCATAGCGGTTTCATCAAAAACAACATCTCTCGCTAATCACAACTTTTCTATTTTGGGACACCATAACTTATAGCCTTTTACACCACTTTATAACCAAGAAAACGCATTTAATGGATCTTGGTTCCAATTTTCCATTATCAACATGAGCATACGCAGACACCCAAAAATCTTTAAATCGGAATAATTAGCGGGATTACGGACCATACCTCTTGTGGAGTCTTTTCTCAATGGCAAGCGGATGGAGATCGGTTGATCAAAAACATGCGATGAGAGGTCGCTACGCCTTAAAATGACTTGTAAGTTGGCATTTGACAACATACATCGAACCTTCTCCATGATCGTTCGTTCATTCGTTACAACGCCGCGTTTTCTTTGTGGAGTATGATGAATCGTCAAGTGTCTCATGATCCTTCCGACTTGCACAATCTATTAAACTCATCGAGCAGAACTCTAAGCCATTATGCATGCGGAGGTATTTTATCTGCTTTTTCCGTCTGTTTTTCAATCATAATTTTCCAAGACTTAAATGTGGAAAACACATCGCTTTACGCTTGGAAGAACGCCCAAACTTTTACGGAAAAATCATCAATAAAGGTTAGCATATAATTAGCTCCACCTCTCGAAGGCACTCTGGGCCCCCACAGATCGTAATGGATATACTCCAACGTTTCCTTCGTGTTATGGATTCCTCTAGTGAATCGAACTCTCTTTGCTTCCCAAAACACGGTGCTCACGAAATTCGGTTTGCAAATTCCTTGCCCATTAAGAAGTCCTCTTTGCTTAATTACGCCATGCCATTCTCACTCATATGCCCTAGGCGCATATGCCAAAGTTTAGTAATATCATCATCGACAAGGAAGAGGAAGCGGCAATTGCATCACCGATGTGATAGAACCACCTCAAAACATATAACTTGGCAATCTTTCTTTGCCCTTTCATCACAACAAGGACCCTTTGGAAATCTTTAAAACCCCACTTTCAGCTGTGTATTTGTACCCTTTTGAATCAAGAGTACTCAACGAAATTAAATTTCTTTTCAATTCGGAACATGCCTTGACGTCACTAAGTGTTCGACAACTCCATCAAACATCTTAACTTTAATTGTTCCAACACCTGCGATTTTACATGAAGCATTATTTCCCATCAAAACAACACCTTCAGATACTGTTTCATAAGTTGTAAACCAATCCCGATTGGGACTCATGTGGAAGGTGCAGCCTGAATCAAGTATCCACTCCTCGCTTACTTTAGAATCATTGATGAAGCAACTAAAAGTTCACCATCGTTGTAGTCTTCTACAACATCGACTTCAGGAATTTACATTTGTTTTCCTTTTGATTCGCAGCCTCCCTTTTAATCTTATTTTGTAGCTTATAGCTTTTCAGTTTAATGTGCCCTTTCTTCTTGCGAAGTTGCAAGTTTTACCTCTGTTTGAAGATTTCGATCTACCCTTAGATTTACCACGAGGATTCCGTTCTCGTGTTCTACCACGATCATCATCAACATTCCGGTCTTGTCTCCCACGAACAATGAGACCCTCTCCACGAGAGTTGGGTTTAACCACAAGATGCTTCATCTTATCATACGAGGTTAAAGAATCATAAACCTCATCAACTGTGAGAGACTCGCGGCTATATAAAATCGTGTCTCTAAAGGTTGAATAAGGCGGGGCAACGAACAAAGTAGAATCAACCCTAGATCTTCCTTATCATCTTGAACCTCCATGGCCTCCAAGTTTGAGAGAATTTCTTTAAACACTTTGTTAAGTGTTCGTGTCTGACGCACCTTCCTCCAAGCGATGAGCATAAAATGACGCTTCATATGCAACTTGCTTGTTAGAGTTTTCGATATACATATTTGTTCTAGCCTCTTCCATAATCGTGGCGGTTTTCTCTTTCATCACATCCTGCAAAATTTCGTTGGACAAATGCAGATGTAATTGTGTTAATGCCTTCGATCCTTACGCTTCTTCTCTTCATCATTAATGTCGAAGGCATCTTATCTATCCTAGCGGGGCATCCTCTAGATCCATTTGTGCAAGAACGCTTGCATCTTAATTTGCCACAACATAAATCGGTGTTGCGATCCAACGGTGAATTTCATACTTCAAAGACGCCATTACCGTGATCGAGATGAATAACCCGGAAGCTCGATACCAATTTGTGAAAAATAAAATAGAATAAAATAAATAAAATAAAGAACACATAAATTTTACGTGAAACCCTTTCGGAAAAAACCACGAAGAGGAGAAGAAAATTCACTATGTCGAAAATTTTTTTCTCAAATACAAGAGGAATAGACTATGTCTATTTATAGGCTTGCAAAGCCATATTCTAGTAGGATTGAAACACCTTATCCTAATCAATATAAAATAGATGGAGTTTAATAAGGTTTAAAAACCTTATTCTAAAATAAAATAAAAGAAGTCTAGTTCTATATGGATTTTACTTTTATTTTATTTTCCATCGTATTTTATTTAAATAAGAATTTGGGTCACTTAATTCTAACACACATAATCATACTTACTTCACACTTCATCATTATATACTTTCACAAGATATCAACCAATTCAATAGCTGAAAACTCATTAGTCGATTGAGCGAATGTTACTCAAACATATCGACTTTTCCAATGCACATATAAACATACCTTATCCTTTGGGCTTTTCGAGCGTACTAATTAAATTTATTACTGACATCAACGCTCACCTCCAGCCCAAGCTTCTTGAATACAACCGGATATAACCACATGCACGAATGCCTTGGTCTTAGCCCGGATAGAACGACTTGCACAAATGCCTTGGTCTTAGCACGGATAGAACGACTTGCACAAATGCCTTGGTATTAGCCGGATTTAACAACTTGCACGAATGCCTTGGTCTTAGCCGGATGTAGTCGCTAGCACAATTGCCTTGGTCTTAACCGGATATAATTACTAGCATAAATGTCTTTGGGACTTAGCCGGATATCATTCAATTGCTCATGCACACATACATCAATAATCATTACACATCCATGTTTCATTTTCGTTACTAAGGCTCAAACACAAACATATCACTAGCATAATCGCCTTCGGGACTTAGCAGGGTATCATTCAAATACTCATACACACATAAATCAATAATCATTACACATCCATATTTCATTTCACATAATTGAGTAGGGTCATTTCTTGAGGACTTACCTCGGATGTTGTCGAACGGCTTCATGACTATTCGATCATTTTTCCTTCCCTTTATCGGATTTAGCTCCTTTTGCTCTTGAGCTTAACGAATACAAGTAGAAGTATTCAATATTTCTATCAATAATGTTTACTAGTCAATCACATTCGGCATCTCATATCATCTCACTTTATTATAATTTATCATTCAACCTTTGAACCAAAAGCGCCATTATATGGCCACATATACATACATCCATATATTTAAGCTCAAGAATTTTAACATAACATCAAGTGCTCAAATTACTCATGTGGCCGATTATACATGGTCATAAATACACAAAATCAAAAATAATTTCAAGGTTTTTTTCACACTATACATGTACTAGGCCGAATGTACATGCAAATTTCACAACATTCTTCAACAAATTTCTTCTTTAAACAAACATATTTTTCACTTTCTTCATAATCAAAATATCATGTGCAAACATATATACACATATAGGTGCAAGGTCAATTTCAAGGTGTCCATAACCATCCAAAACACAAATTTTAACTAACATGCAAGAAGCATAAACCATGCTCATGAATGCATCATGGCGAATACATCACAATCATGCCCCTTTCAACTTCGGTCATGGTTAAACAAAAAAACTCAATGTCTTACTTAAGATTGCTACAAAGAAATTTCAACAAGAGTCAATCCATCATTGCATGCATCATTAGCAAGCTTCACATTTAGCATGCAATGGCTTTAACCCAATAACAACCTTGGCCAAATACCATTTCCATGGCATAACAAGGATTTGAACCATGGCTAACATGAACATCAAGTTAGCAACTAAAACATGCATGAATCTCATGACACAACCTCATACATACCTTAATCTTGATGCAAGTTTAGCCAAATCTCCTTCTAGATCTCTTCTAAACAAAGAAAATGAAGCAAAAATCTCTTCTTCCTCTTAGGAATTTCGGCCAAAGGAAGGAGGGGAAAAGATGAACAATTTTTTTGTTTTTCTTTCTTAGTTACACGGCAATGGGGGAATGCTACACTCTCACACACATTTTTTTTTATTTCTCTTCCCACATCTAATTATTTTATCACTTAATACATCATGCATTAACAAAACATGTCATAACATGTTTTCTTTGCCCATAATTCCTTGCCATGGCCGTACCACCTATAAAAAGGGGAATTTGACATGCAAGTCCATTGTTTTGCATGCATGCTTTAATTAGTCATCACACAATTCCCTATCGTACTTTCAAAGTTCACTACTAAGTCCTTTCTAGTGAAATTCACCTTTATAACACTAAATCAATCACCAAAAAATGTCACACATGAGCACACACATATTATAGGCATCAAAATAAATTTTAAATTATTTTTATGCCTCGGTTTTAATGGTACCGAAACCACATTCGACTAGGGTCAATTTTGGGCTGTCACATTTTCCTTCCACATCATGCATGGTCAACCAATCCATGCCAAGTATTATATCAAATTCATCAAGCGGCAAAAGCATAAGATTAGTAGAAAATAATGACCTCTAATCATTAAAGGGTAATCTTTACATACTTTGTCAACTAACACATACTTTCCTAGAGGGTTTGACACTTTTATCATAAATTCTATAGACTCAATAGGCATATTCATGTTAGACACCAGCTTCACACAAACATACGAATGGGTAGATCCCAGATCAATCAAAGCAACAACATGAGTATCATAGAGAGAAAAAGTACCTGTAATCACATCTGGATATGAAGCCTCTTCGTGAGGGTGAACGGCATAAGTCCTCACAGGTGTTCTACCTTCGGGCCTCACAGCTGAGTCTCTAGGTGCACCCTTGCTACTTGCTCCATTTTTTGGATTTCTTTGTGGCCTCCCTCGAGAAGCAGTATTACCCGATCTTGCACTCAAAAATTTCTCTTTTTCAACCCTCTCGAGGCAATCTCTAATGAAGTGATCTTGGGAACCACAGTTAAAACAAGCTCCATCACTAACTCGACACTTGAAAAGGTGGCATCTACCACAATGTGAACACTCCAGCCTACTCGGTCGAGCATTACCAACACTAGCAATTGAAGTAGTCTGAGCTTTTGAAACTGAGTACAGCTTATCTCTATTTAAGTGCCCAACTGAAATACTCGATCAAGTATTAAAATCCCTCGGCTTCTTAGATGAGGACTGCAGTGACTTACTCATCTGTCTGTTCTTAGAATATCGAGACTCAAATTCAACTTTTCTTTTCTCTTTAGCAAATTCCTCGGCCTTGCAAGCTCTCTCAACTAGTACAATAAACTGTTTTAATTCTAGGATGCCAACCAGCAATCAGATGTCCTCATTTAACCCATCCTCAAACCTCTTACACATGATGGCCTCGATCGATACACACTACCGGGCATACTTACTAAGTCTTACGAACTCACGCTCATACTCTATTATAGTCATTCGGCCCTGTTTTAACTCTAAAAATTCATTTTGCTTCTGATCGATAAACCTCTAGTTAATATACTTCTTGCGAAACTCCTCTTGGAAAAATTCCCAATTGACCCTTTCCCTTGGTACAACCAACACAAGGGTGTTCCACCACTGATAAGCCGAGTCTTTCAAGAGTGACACAACACATTTCATGCATTCCTCAGGTGTGCATGATAACTCATCAAATACTCTGATAGTATTTTTGAGCCAGAACTCTGCCCTTTTGGGATCATCATCTATACTAGCTCAAAACTCTTTGGCTCATTTCTTACAAATTTTATCCATTGGAGGTCTATTCAATCTTATAAAATCCATACCTTGGGGTGCTACAGGAATAGGTTGAGGGAGAGGTGGGGGTGGGGGGAGTTGAGCATTCAGGTTCGTTCGAACAAACCCCGTATACTAGGCATTCATCATATGTCCCTAGCCTCATCTCCTCCTTCCTGATTCACGGTCACGGGTCTACTTTCAACTAGCGCTACCCCTTGAGTAGGAGCCGGCGCATTACTTTCTACGTTATTAGCTTCAGCTCGATTGGGATCCATACTATATGAAGCACAATTTAAAAAGGTTAGGAGTCATCACACTAATGTAATTGCTCAGTTTTAGCTAAATCAGAACAGTGGTTTTGGAACCATAAATTTGAGGTTGCAAAATTATTTTAATATTATTTTATGTGTTTACAACATGTAAATTCGTATGTGTGAAAATTTCGTGAGCTAATTTTATTGTTTAATAACTGAATTTGAGAAAAAGAACATAATCACGTAAAATGCAAAAGTGGCATGCTATAAGTTAAAAATATCTATTTGTTATGGCTTATTAATTTTGAGGTCCTTATGTTGTTATTATACCATTGACAAAGTTAATGGACAAATATGGACTTATATTAAGGCATTAAAATGGTTTATGATTAAGGATAATTTTGTAATTTAGTTAATAATACAATATTAAGTAATAAAATTTTATATCATCGTTCTATGTTCATCATCATCAACTGAACACTCAAAAGGAAAAAGTCGTTGTTTTATATTTATGGTTTGGTCACTTTAGGATTAAATTGGTAAGTGATTTTTAACTCGTTTTTGATAATTTCTATGTTATTGTGATCGTTACTTTGAGTACTAGCTAGCCCGTACCCTAATTTCTGAATTTGTTAGTGATTTTGTAAATTGCAATTGATGAATGCTTGAGTTCTTGAATATTTGATGATGAAAAATGAGTATTTGTTGATAGATTATGATGTTTTGTAAAGTAATTTTTAGCGAAATTGCATAAAAAGGAATTGATGGTAAAAAGGATCTTGAAAAGGAATTGATGGTAAAAAGGATCTAGCCCAGAAGGGTGATCCAATCCCTATATAGCCCTCCCGAAGAATATGTGTAAACAGATTTAGCCCAGACGGGTAATCCGAATTAGGTTCTGAATTTAGCCTAGACTGGTAATTCAGATCTGAGCTCATTAGAGCATATGTCGTTTCAAGAGATTTAGCCTAGACGGGTAATCCCAACAATACTCTATGAGTTTTTATTACAGGGGATTTAGCCTGGACTGGTAATCCTGCTGTAAGAAAAGAGGTTCGCGGGAGTGTGCTTTTTAGAAAAGAAAAATACGAATTGACAAACATAAACTCGTAAAGTGATCTAGGCTTCTAAAGAATATGTGTGCTGAAATGGATTTAGCCCGAACAGGTAATCCGATTAGGTTCTAAATTTTGCCTGGACTGGTAATTCAGCTCCGAACTCATAAGGGTACTTGTCACTGCAGGGGATTTAGCCTGGACTGGTAACCCCGACGATACTCTATGAGTTTATATTACAGGGGATTTAGCCTGGATTGTAATCCCACCGTAAGAGCGAGGTTCGCGAGAGTGCATACTTGAAATGATCACTTGTATGAATTGACGATGAATGAGATGTTCATCTAGACTCTGAGAAATTCAATTAGATTAATATGAGAAATGAAATAAAAGTGTTCTTGCCATGATAAACTCATTTATGTTATATGATACTATTATGATGCATATGAATTGTCATGTTTAGACGAGTGTTGTGCTAAGCGATAGCACAGGTAAGTGTTCGAAACCCATGGACTTGTGATAAGAATGAAAATGAATGAGTGATACTTATAAGAGTAATTTCATGAAAATATTGTGATGGTATATTATATTGTACTAAAACAGTTTGGACAGCTACAGTAGTCCTATTTTGAAAATCCACCAAAAATTTTGGAAATCAAATTAGAGACTGAATAAGATATGAAATTAAATATTATTGAGTCTAGTTTTACATAGATGAAACGGTGTAAGTAAAAGAATTTCGTATTATGAGATATTTGAATTTTTGTGAGACAGGGTCAAAGTGATTTCAGGCTCCCCTGTCTCAAATTTGGAAAATCACTAAAACTTGTACAAAAATAATTATGGGTTAGAATTCATATTACTAAGTCCTTAATGAGTCTATTTTCAAGAGAAACAGACAGGAACATTATCCAAATCTCATACTAAGAGATAAATAAATTTTAGTTAATAAAGGTTGAAGCTATCAAACAGAGAAATAGGGGAGAATTTAAAGAATAAACTGTACTTATTGGCCAGACCAAAAATTCTGAAAATTTTTTGTAAGAAGATATGTTAGTCTAGTTTCAGGGAAAATTAGCGGATCTTAATTTGGAGTTTTGTAGCTCTAGATAGAAATAATTTAATCACTGCGACTCGAGAAAATAGCTTGACTGGACTTTCAATAAATAGAAAGAATTTGAAAAAGGCATGTTAATGCATTGCTTATTATTTTTCATGCGAAATTAATAAGAGTAAAGCTTACACCCTCCTTTCCATTTCCTTAGTGTTCTCAAGTCAGCTCAGGGTTGGAGATCGTCGGAGGTAGCATCACACTATCAAGAGAATACCTTCGGTGTATTGATACATATGTTAGAAATTTCAAGTGACTGGGATGTATAGAGACCAAGGCCTATGACATATGTTATTATGATTCGGCTAAATGTATTGATCTATATCGAGCTAATGTATATGGCCATGAGATGTGGCTCATGTTGATTATGGTTTGTAAGTCTAGGTAATCATGTCATGTTTTAATGCATATGATAGGATGATTTGAATATGTTGTTTGACATGCATGTTTGGTAATCTGATATGTGTGTTGGATGTATGCTCTATGACTAATTGAGGTGGTCATAGTCATGAAGTAATTGTAAGTTATAAAAACAACGTGATAACAGTTGAACATGAGTGCTTGATGGATAAGTTAGTAACCACAGTATAATGGTAAAAGTGGTCATCAATGGGACAAGTCTTATGAATGTGAATTAAGGAATCTAAACTTGGTATTTCATGAGTAGATGCATTGCATGTAAGAGGACATGTAAATGTTACGAATATGTCTTGATAAAGAGTGTTTAATCACTAAAGTGATGCCATGATTTGTGGTTTTAATGTTTATAAGGTTGTAAAGGTTTATGGGTAACAGGAAGGCTTAGAAAATAGCCTAAGTATTGACTACATGGGTTGAAACACGGTCGTGTGCCTTAACTGTGTGAGGAACACGTCTTGGTGACAAGGGTGTGTGGCCTGGCTGTGTGGTTCAATTTTTTTGATAACATCATAAACAAAGAGTTACACGGGCTGAGGACACGGGCGTGCCCCTATGTCTACATGGACGTGTGACCCTGTTTCTTGAGAAAAATTTCTAAGTTTTCCCAGAACTTTCCAAAGTTCTCAGTTTAGTCCCGAACCTTTTCTAAAGTATGTTTTGGGTTTCGTAGACCCAAATAAGGAACTATGTGCATGTGATTGAATGTTTCAAATTATAAATGCAATTTTATGGCTCAATTTGCATGATTGCTTGCATTTAAGTCTGGTAATGCCTCGTATCCTGTCCCGGCGTCGGACACGAGTAGAAGGTGTTACAAAATCCAAAAACCAAGGTGTTTCATGAATTCGACTCACCTCAAATAAGTGCTCATCTGGGAAATTCTCGTTGATAGGCACATATGATCGAGTTACCTCATCGTGCTCCAACCTCGACAAATGGTCAGCTACTTGATTTTCAACACCTTTTCTGTCTTGGATCTCAAGGTCAAATTCTTGGAGTAAAAGTATCCAATAAATTAGCCTCGGTTTCGCATTTTTCTTCATGAGCAAGTATTTAATGGCCGCATGGTCAGTAAATACTGTAACTTTGGTACTTATATGATATGAGCGGAATTTGTCAAAAGCAAAAACTATAGCAAATAGTTCCTTTTCAGTTATCGTATAATTGAGTTGGGCTCCCGTCAAGGTTCTACTTGCATAGTAAATGGGGTGGAACACTTTATTTTTTCTTTGACCCATCACAGCTCCAACAGCATAATCACTTGCATCGCATATCAACTCAAAAGATGCGCTCCAATCGAGTGTAATAATTATTGGGGCTAAGATTAACCCTTTTTTCAGCTCTTCAAAAGCTTCTAAACATGCTTTGTTAAAATCAAACATTGCATCTTTTTGTAACAATAAACACAATGATTTAGAAATTTTCGAAAAATCTTTGATAAACCTTCGCTAAAAACTAGCATGGCCGAAGAAACTTCTGACTCCTTTCACATTCATTGGGGCCGGTAATCTTTCCATTACGTCCACCTTTCTTTGAAATTCTATACCCTAAGACAATCCCTTCCTTAACCATAAAATGGCATTTCTTCCAGCTAAGGACAAGATTTGTCTTTTCGCATCTCTTCAATACCTTAGCCAAATTACTCAAACAAATATCATAAGTGTTACCAAAAGTAGAAAAATCATCCATGAAAACCTCAACAAAATTTTTAACCATATCAGTGAATATTGCCATCATGCATCGTTGAAAGGTTACAGGTGCATTGCATAAACCATTTGTTTATATCCCAAATAACCATCTAAAAAATAATAGAATTCATTACCTGCCAGTCAATCTAACATCTGATCCATAAAAGGCAACGGAAAATGGTCCTTCCGAGAGGCTTTATTTAGCTTTCTGTAGTCAATACAAATTCTCCAACTAGTAACAGCTCTTGTTGAGATCAATTAGTTACGCTCATTCTCAACAATCGTAATTCCACCTTTCTTCGGCACACACTACACCAGACTTACCCACAAACTATTTGAAATGGGATAGGTGATTCCAGCATCTAGCCATTTGATCACTTCCTTTCTCACAACTTCCTTCATAATAGGATTGAGCCTCATTTGCCCATCAGTTCGAGCATTTTCACCTTTCTCTAGAATAATTTTGTGCATGCAAAATGAAGGGCTTATACCTCAAATATCAGCTATGGTCCAACCAATTGCTTTCTTAAATTTCTTTAGAACAGTAATTAGTTGCTCCTCTTGATCTTTTGTCAGTTCTGCTGAAATAATCATAGGCAAAGTGGAACAGTCACCTAAATAAACATTTTCAAATGTGAAGGAAGTAACTTTAGTTAGAGTGTAGGTGGTTCTTCAATTGATAATTTGGGTTGCACAAATTCTCTGACTTCCAACTCCAATGGCTCAAACCATGTGGATTGAATAAAATTTCTCGAATTGGCTTCCACCAGAACCATGTTTTCTTCACTTTCTTCATCCTCCAAAGGGTCAAACCCTAATGGTTTCTCCAATGGATCTTCTTCAAAATTGCTTTCCATAGAAATCAAGGTTTCTATCCCTTCCATAACTAAACACTCTTCTGTCGGATCGGGAAATTTCATCACTTTAAGAATGTTAAAAGTTACCTGATCGTCTTGAACTCGCATGGTGAGTTCGCCTTTCTGCACATCAATTAACGTTCTTCCTGTGGCTAGGAAAGGTCTCCTAAGGATAATTGGCACTTCTTTATCTGCTTCAAAATCTAGAATAATGAAATCAGTAGGAAAAATAAATTTATCAACTCTTACCAAAACATCTTCGATCTTTCCTTTAGGGTATACTAAAGATTGATCCGCTAGCTGGAGCGTCGCAATTGTAGGTCTTACTTCTCCTATCCCTAGCATCTTGAAAATAGACATAGGCATCAAGTTGATACTTGCTCCTAAGTCACACAATGCTTTACCACAGTAAGATTCACTAATGTTACAGGGTATCGTAAAGCATCCTGGATCATTCAATTTCTGTGGCAGCTTGTTCTGCAGGAACGCACTGCACTCATTTGTCAAGGTGACAGTCTCATACTCGCTTAGTCGTTTCTTCTTGGATAGTATATCCTTCATAAACTTCACATAATTCAACATTTTTTCTAAAGCCTCCACTAATAGAATATTGATGTGTAATTGCTTCAAGACATCCAAAAACTTCTTGAATTGCACCTCCTGTTTCTGCTTGTGTTACTGTAATCTTTGTAGATATGGAGGTGATGGAACTTTCGGTTGAGCCGGACAACTCTTCTGAGTAGGTAAATCTGCATCTAAAGAAGATGTTAAAGTATCTGAATTCACTAAGTTAGGATTTAGCTTGTCAGTCTTTGCAGATTCTGATTCTTTTGGTGTAGGAATTTCAACAGTTGGTTGATTCTTCTTAACGGGCTTATCTTCGACCTCAATCAATTAGGGTTACAGCATTTTACCACTTGTAATGCCACTACCTTGATATGTTCTTTACCCAAATTTCTTGGATTCTCAGTATCGCTCAGCAAGGTTTCTTGCGGTCTATTCAAAGCTCTGTAGCTAACTAGCCCATTTGGTTTTCCAAATTTTTCAGTGTTACTACTTGGCTTTGGATCAAAGCGTCATTCTTTGCCATGTATGCTTTCAAAAAGTTCTCCAAAATATTTGATGCCTCAGCTTGAGGTGGTTTTGGAGCTTGTTGATTAAACCCTTGAGATTGGTTGAGTCTATGTTGCATAAAGTTGTTGTTTAGTCTATTTCCTTGGTTGCTCCAAGAAAAGTTGGGGTGATTACGCCATGAAGGATTACAAATGTTGGACTGGGGTTCTTGTCCACTCTTATTTTGGTGTTGGTTCCCCACATAGTACACTGACTCAGAATTCAATTGGCAATTCTTGAAAGAATGACCTTCCTTATAGTACAAACAAAAAACTACTTCAAACGGACTTGATGGCTGAGCTACAAAATTATTAGCACTATTAGCAGTAAACTACTTTAACATAGAGGAAATAGGTGATACATGAGCTGATAACGAAGTGAGAGCATCAACTTCATGAACTCCAGCTATACATCTTCTTGAAGCTGTTCGATTTGTTGGCCATTGATAGTCGTTGCTCGCAATCCTCTCTATATCTTATAAGCCCCATTATAAGACTTAGACAAAATTGCACCATTCGGAAAACCATCTACCATCAATCTTGTATGTGCATTGAGACCATTATAGAATGTCTCCAATTGGATATAATGAGGAATCTCATGATGAGGACACTTATGAAGTAACTCCTTGAATAGTTTCCTAGCTTCATACAAAGACTCGTCATCCAATTGCTAGAAAGTTGTGATCTCGTTCCTCCACTTAGCATTCTTGCTAGGCAGAAAATATTAACCAAAAATCTCTCTACTAATTCTTTCCATGTAGATATGGAACTTGGTGGCAATAAATTGAGCCATGTGCGTGCTCAATCTCGCAACGAGTACGGGAACAACTTTAGCCTCAGTGTGTCTTCAGTCAGACCGGCTATCTTGAATGAATCACTCACCTCCATAAACAATCGAAGGTGGAGAAGTGGATCTTTCATGGGCATACCACTAAATTGGCCCACCGTTTGTAGCATTTGAAACATCACTGGTTTCAATTTGAATTGGGTTGCCTCAATATCTAGCCTTCTAATTCCTGGATTTAACTCATTGAAAAATGGCACAGCATATTGTCTTATGCATCAATCCCTATAATCGGCAATGAGGATGGGATTTTGTACATGATCAGCTTCATTACCTTGGTCTTGATTCTGATTTCCAAGGTCCATCTTGACTTGTCTTTGAGATATTCGTTCATGTCTTCTTTGTCTGAAAGTTCACTCAATTTCAAGGTCTACTGGGAGTAAATCGATAATCCGATCCATACTCATAAACACCTGAAAAGAAAATCACAAAATTAAAAAGAATAATTAGTACTGTTAGAAATAACCAAATTGAAAATAAATAATTTCACAAAGAATTACTATGGCAATAGTTGACAATTCCCGACAACAGCGCCAAAAACTTGTAACACTCGGGTTCGTACAAGTATACACAATCGTTATCAAGTAATAAGTAAGTATCAAGTTATCGTCTTTACAGGGATTGTATTTGTGCTAAGTTACTCAATTATAAAAATATTATTAACAACTTGGTAAATAGAAACACAATTTGATTTGGAAGTATTGATTAAAATTATGTAAAATTAATCTAGATGCAATGATCCCTAATGTGATTTATCCTAACATGCAACTATATGAATGAAATATATTTTAGCAAAATTAACACAATAAACAACAATTATAACATAAATAAGCTAAGACAATTACTTTAATTAAACTCAAATTATTATCAACATGCTTATCAATATTCGGAAAAACATTTCATGGCAACTCGATCTTTCATGAGTTTGGAAACCACATTAGGTCCTTTCAGAATCCTTTACTTAGTAAATATGCATTTACTAATCCTTATTTACTAAGGTTTTCTTAGTATTCATGCGAGGTAACAGGGATGTGTTAGGTTTGAAACAGTTTAATCACATAAATCTAAAAACTATGCAGATAACAGAGCCTAATTAGGGTTGTAATGTAACTTGCAATTTAATAGGGTTAGGATCTAAATTAAGCATGCACATTTCAATTATGTGTCCATTAGACGTCATCTGGTTAGGATCGCTCAGCTAATTCAGGTGCATTTCAATCATGTACGAATGAAATACGGACTTGATTTTAATTGAAAACATGATTAATTGAGGCACAAACATTATAAGCATGAATCAAATAATTATTATTTAATCAAAGAAATCATCCTAACTTAAATAAAATTAAGCTATCATTTTTGTAAATACGAACAGTAAACACATAGCAAACATTTTTGAATTAAGTTAAAGAAAAGAAAGATTAAAACCCAAATCAAAGTGGCTGTCACCTAAGACTCTAACTGACGAGGGCTCCTTCGTTTCTTCGCTTTGCTCTTTTGTTGATGGCTCTTCGAGGTGGCCAACCAATGGCTCTTTGAGAGACTAATTTTCTAAAAATCCTTATTCAAATATGATGATAGGCTTAAGGGGGAAAGAAAGAAAAAAGAGTTGAGAGAGGAGAGAATGATGAATGAGTGAGGGATGATAGATAAGTGAAAAATGAGGTCTTATTTATAGGTGAGGCAAGGAAGCTAGTTTACCAAAACTAGGAGTATCCATCATCTGAAACTTCATCCAAGAGTGGCCGGCCATGATTTGTGGGAGTGTGGCTGATTTTTGCTTATTTAAATGCCACAACATCACCAGGATCAGGACTCGGTCAATTGCAAATCTCCGGGTAATTCTCTGATTTCTTCAACTCTTCAATGGCCTTGTGTAATTAAACCAAAATTTGATTTATGAACATTCACATACATTTGAATTTTGGGTTGACTTGGTCCTCCATTTGGATGGTTTTGTAATCAACATAAAGCTCTCAGACCTGTTCAACAATAGTAGATAATTTAAAGGACAAAAGAATATAATTTAACCACTTTAATTAATCAATTTACTTAATTAATTAAAACCCAATTTATTAGTGAAATATATTAAAATAAACTATTAATTATAACTTTATATTTTATTATTTAATTTAATTATGCATGGCCCACTTTATAGCTTGAAAATATAATGTGCTCAAATTAATATAAAAGAAGCCATTTTACGCATGAAAACTATATAATAAAGCATAAAATCACATTTTAATAATTTCTATGACCCAATTTCATATTTTCATATATTTTATTAACTTATTAAACAATTACTTGGTTTTAACAACAAATTTAAGTAAAAGGTGACGAATTATATAGGAAAAATCCTATATATTTTTCAATTTACACCTATTAAATGTCATGTGCATATTAGATGATGGAATTACATTGATATGCATTAGCCATGATTGTGGATGTTTGGTTGCTTAAGTATGCCATAGATTTGTGCTACTGAACTTATATAAGCATTTGTGCTAATAATGGTGGCAAATGGCTCGGTAAATGGCCTTTATTTTGTCCACACGGGTAGACACACAGGCATGTGACTAGGCCGTGTGTGATACACGGTATGTCTCATGGGCATGTGTTTTGGCCGTGTGGCCATTGCACCTTAATTTTGAGATACAGAATGCTCAATATTTAGCACACATACAGAGACACGGGTGTGTGTCTCAGCCGTGTGGACGGCATGGCCTCAAACATGGGCGTGTACCCTAGCCATGTGAAGTCTGCACCTATTTTATGAAATTTAACTTTCCACACGTCCTAGCACATGGGCGTGTGACTTGGCCATGTGACCTTAATTTGTTCATTGGTTACAAGTCAAAGAGTTACACGAGGTTGGGCATGGGCGTGTGAAGCCACACGGCCTGCCCACACGGGCGTGTCCTAAACTACACGGGCATGTGACCCCTATTTAGGAAAAAATTTTCTAAGTTTTGTAAGAATTTCTCAAGTTCTCGGTTCAGTCCCAGACCACTTCCAATGCATGTTTTGGGCCTCATAGGCTCGTATTAGGGACTTTTTGATTAATTGCAAATGGTTTTAATTTGAACGCAAATTTATGACTCAGAATTCTACGTTTGTTTGTGTTGTAAGTTTGGTAATGCCTCGTACCCTATTCTGGCATTGAATACAGGTAAGGGGTTTAGATTTAGTGGTATCAGAGCTATAGTTTAGTAAATTCTCGGACTAAGGTACGTGTGTAAGAGTCTAGCTATACATGCCATATATAAATTTTGATAGTGTGATGACTCTTGACAATTTAAACTTTGTTTTCATATAGTAAAAGGATCCCGATTGAGAAGTGGCTGATGACGTTGAGAGTAATGCGTCGGCTTTCGCCCAAGGGGCCACACCATCTAAAAGTAGACCAATGATAATTAGTCAAGGAGGAGAGGCTAGAGAAGCCTTCTTCCAAAGGATGAATGAGTGGTTTTCCATGTTTGTTCGGACAAATTTGACTGCCCAACATCCTTCACCCCCACCTAACCCTCAACCGGTTCCTGTAGCTTCCCAAGGTGTGGAATGGGTAAGACTGAATAAGCCTACAATTGATAAGATTCGGAAGCAAGGGGCTGAAGAATTTAGAGCAAATGTCAATGATGATCTTGAAAGAGCAAAATTCTGGCTTAAAAATTTTATCTGAATATTTGATGAGCTTTCTTGCACACCGGAGGAGTACTTGAAATGGGTAATATCACTTCTGAAGGATAAGGCATATTAGTGGTGGAACGTCTTATGTCTGTGGTACCGAGGGAAAGAGTTACATGGGATTTCTTCCAAGAGGAATTCAGAAAGAAGTACATTAGTCAGCAGTTTAATGATCAAAAACGTAAAGAGTTCTTAGAGTTAAACAAGGCCGATTGACTATGACAGAATACGAGCTAGATTTTATTAGACTCAGTAAGTATGCTCAGGAATGTGTTTCAACAAAGGCTATTATGTGTAAGAGATTCGAAGATTGGCTGAATGAGGACACTAGGCTGTTAGTTAGGATTTTAGAGTTGAAAGAATTTGTTGTGTTGGTCGAACGAGCTTGCAAAGCTGAAGAGTTGAGTAAGGAAAAGAGAAAAGCTTAGTTTGAGGCTAGAGATTCGAGAACGAGGCCAATGAATAAATCATTTCAATCTTCGTAAAAGAAATCAAAGGATTTGTATACTCAATCGAATGCTTCAGCCGGGTATTCCAACAGAGATCGTGGGAAGTAATATTTGGGTTCTAAGGCCCAAACTACATCCATAGTGACCGTAGGTAATGCTAGGTCTAATAAGCCTAAATGCCAACACTGCGGTAGATGACATCCCAGTGAATATAGGATGAATAATAGAGATTGTTTTAAATATGGCTCCCAAGATCACTTTATCCGAGACTACACTGAAATAGCTGAAAAGGATAATTTTTAGAATGCAAGATCGAGTAATACTGCTGCTAGAAGGAGGCCAGTGAGATATACGGGAAATAGGACCAGTAGCAGAGGTGTGTCCAAAGATTCATCTGTGAGATCAGAAACTAGAGCACCTGTGATAACTTATGCCATTCGTGCTCGCGAGGATGCATCCTCCCCTGATGTGATCACTGGTACATTTTCTCTCTAGGATACTAATGTAGTTGCATTAATTGATCCTGGATCGACTCATTCCTATATTTGCATGAATTTGGCATCTAGTATGAATTTTTCTGTTGAGTCTATTGAGTTTGTGATTAAGGTGTCGAACCCCTTAGGCAAATATGTCTTAGTTGATAAATTTTGCAAGAGTTGTCCTTTAATGATTCGGGGTCACTGTTTTCTAGCTAACTTAATGCTTTTTCCATTTGAAATGGATTGGTTAACTCTACAAGATGTAGTAGTGAATTTTAGACGAAAAGTTATTGAATTAAAATGTTCAAACAATGAAATACTTCGGGTTGAATCGGATGAATGGGGGGTGAATTGCCTATTGTGATTTCGTCAATATCGGCTCAGAGGTATGTAAGAAAGGGTTGTGAAGCATTTCTCACATATGTACTGAATACTAAGGTGTATGAATTGAAGATCGAATCTATGCCGGTATTTTGTGAATATTCGGATGTGTTCCCAAAAGAGTTGTTGGGGTTACCACCGATCAGAGAGGTGGAGTTTGCTATTGATTTAGTATCGGGGACTGCACCAATATCGATAGCTCCCTATAGAATGGCTCCAACTGAGTTGAAAGAATCGAAGTCTCAGTTACAAGAGTTGACAGATAAAGGTTTTGCGAGACCGAGTTTTTCACCATGGGGTGCACCGGTGTTATTCGTCAAAAAATAGACGGATCCATGAGACTTTTTATTGATTATCGTCAACTCAACAAGGTTACGATAAAGAACAAATATCCTTTATCAAGGATTGATGATTTGTTTGACCAGTTGAAAAGGGAAACAGTATTCTCGAAGATAGATTTGAGATCTAGTTACTATCAACTGAGAGTTAAAGACTCGGATGTACCAAAAATCGTATTCAGAATGAGGTATGGGCATTATGAATTTCTTGTTGTGCCTTTTGGATTAACTAATGCTCCTGTTGTTTTTATGGATTTGATGAATCGGATCTGTCGATCGTATTTATATAAGCATTGTTAACTGAGGCACCTATATTAGTGCAACCTGAGTCGGGAAAAGAGTTTGTGATTTTCAGCGACGTGTCATTGAAAAGGTCTTGGATGTGTCTTGACGCAAGAGGGCAAAGTGATAGCTTATGCCTCTAGATAGTTGAAACCACACGAAAAGAATTATCCGACGAACGACTTGGAATTGGCTACCATTGCGTTTACTTTAAAGATTTGGTGACACCATTTATTCGGTGAGAAGTGCCACATCTTTACCAACCACAAGAGTTTGAAGTATTTAATGACTCAGAAGGATTTGAATTTGCGATGCCGGAGATGGCTCGAATTGTTTAAGGACTATGAATTTGTAATCAATTGTCATCCAGGAAAGGTGAATGTAGTCGCTGATGCTTTGAGTAGGAAATCTTTGTTTACTTTGAGAGCAATGAATACGCAGCTAACTTTATTTACTGATAGCTCATTATAGCTGAGTTGAAAGCTAGACCGGTATTTCTTCAGTAGATTTGAGAAGCTCAGAAAAGTTACAAAGAACTTCAAGCTAAAAGAGTTCAAAACAAATTGACTAGTGATTTAGATTTTTGAATTGGGCCTGATGATTTTTTGATGCTACGAGGTAGGATTTGTGTACCGAGAGATACCGAGCTTATTCAGAAAATTCTTCACAAGGCACACAGTGGTTGTTAGTCTGTTCATTCAAGAAGTACAAAGATGTACATGGATTTGAAGAAATTGTATTGGTGGTCAGGTATGAAATTAGATATTTCTGAATTTGTAGTGAGATGTTCGATTTGTCAACAAGTAAAGGCTGAACAACAAGTACCTTTGGGTTTACTTCAGCCTATGATGATTCCCAAGTGGAAATGGGACAAAATTACGATAGATTTCGTAACTAGATTACCTCTAACTCCGAAAAAGAAAGATGTTGTTGTTTGGATCGTTGTTGATAGATTGACGAAATCGGCCCATTTTATTCTGGTACGTATCGACTATTCACTTGATAAGCTAGCTACATTGTACATCACTGAAATTGTTAGATTGCACGGAGTGCCTATTTCTATTATTTCGGACAGAGATCTAAGGTTTGCATCCCAATTTTGGAAGAAGTTGCAAAAAGCTTTGGGCATAAAGTTGAATTTTAGCATCGTATTTCATCCACAGACTGATGGTCAATCAGAAAGAACGATTCAAGTTCTCGAAGATATGCTTCGTTGTTGTGTATTAGAATTCGAAGGTAGTTGGGAAAAATATCTACCTTTAGTCGAATTTGCTTACAAAACTAGTTTTCAATCGAGTATAAAAATGGCACTGTATGAGGCATTGTATGGCTATAAGTGTCGAACTACATTGTACTAGACCGAGCTTAGTAAGAGACAAATTCACGGGTTGATTTGGTTAGAGAAACCGAAGAAAAAGTGAAAATAATTCGTGACTGTTTGAAAGCATCTTTGGATAGACAAAAATCGTACGCGGATCTAAAACAAAAGGAAATTGAATTTCAAGTCGGTGATAAGGTATTTCTAAAAGTGCATCCATGGAAGAAAATCCTTAGATTCGGTCGCAAGGGTAAACTGAGCTCGTACGTTATTGGTCCATATGAGATTATTGAAAGGATAGGGCCAATGACATATCAACTAGCTTTGTCGTCAGAGTTAGAAAGGATCCACAATGTGTTTCATGTGTCTATGTTGCACCATTATCAATCAGATTCTTCACACATAATTTCACCAACTAAGGTTGAGATTTGGCCCGATATGACTTATGGTGAAGAACCGACCAAGATTTTAACTCGGGAATTTAAACAGTTGAGAAATAAAAATATAGCCCTAGTGAAAGTTTTGTGGCAAAGATATGGGGTGGAAAAGGATACATGAGAACCTGAGGAAGCTATGAGAAAACAGTACTGTAACACTCCTTACTCGTACCTAAGACCAGGACAAGGTTCGAGGCATTATCGTACAATTTCACAAGTACTCAGGTAAAACCGAGTCATAAAACCTTGTTCCAAAATAAAACCCATCAATCACATTCCCAATGTCCCTATTATGGGCCTACGAGGTCTAAAACAGACATAAAAAATGGTTCGGGACTAAACCGAGAACTAGAGGAAAAATTTCATGCTTTAAGCCTCATACGCCCATGTGGAAGTAGGGCACATGCCCGTGTACTGGGACACGCCTGTGTACCTTAGCCGTATAGATTTATTTTTTATTTCGGACTTACAGAGCTTTTTACAAGGCCTAGCACACGCCCATGTCCCTCACATGGCCATGAACACGCCCACGTCATCACCCGTGTCTGAAAACCTTGACATTTTGTTTACGACATCAGCAACCATTTAGATGCACATAGCCAAGGCCCACGCCCGTGGCAAGAGGCCATGTGTAACACCCTACACCCGTAACCCACGCCTAGGCGGAGTACAAGGAATTACTTAACTCAATCTCATGCTTACAAACAATCTCAAGTCACCGAGACTCGGTCCAAATTAAAACTTTTCTATTTCTACTTTAAACTTCTTATTATGGGAGAACGAGCCCCAAATCGATCATTGAAAACTATTCGAAACCATTCTGGGTTCTTAAACCAACCTTCAGAAATTTGCCTTTAAAACAGGACACACGCCCATGTGGAAGGGTAACTCGCCCGTGTGACCATTTCGACATGGTCGTGCTGATGGCCTGTACGGTTCACAAGGCCTAAGCACCCTGGGACACGCCCATGTCCCACAACCATGTAGAATTAATTTCTAATTCACGCCTATAGGGGTTTTCACACTGCCAGACACATGCCCGTGTCAAAGGCCTGTGTCCCTCACACGGCCACGACACGCCCGTGTGTGAAAACATGGACATTTTGTTTCTAATGTCAGCATGCTCAAAAAGTCACATGGCCAAGGCACACGCCCGTGTGCTAGGCCGTGTCCTTCACACGGCTGAGACATATGGCCGTGTCTCCGCCCGTGTGTTTATTACCATGCATACTAACTTGAAATTTTTACGTGCAGGGGACACTGTAACACCCCGAACCCGAGACCATCGCCGGTGTCGGACACGAGGGGTTAGCAAGCCAAGTTCACTTGTTTTGCCCATCCATTGGACATTTCCAGTCAGGCTGGAAAAACTGCGTCACTGTCGCCTTAAAAATCATATCTCGAGTTTCAAAACTCAGAAACTGGTTTCGTAAATTTTCCCTGAATTTAGACTCATATATCCATCCATGGATTTATTTCTAGAATTTTTGGTCGGGCCAATTGGTACAGTTTATTAGTTAAAGTCACCCATGTTACAGGGATCGACTGCTCTGACCTTCGCGCGGTATAACTTGAATATCTCTCTGTACAGGGCTTTAATGCTGGTGTCGTTTGTTTCTAATGAAACTAGACTCAAAATGGAATCTTTACATATAAGGTATGTCTCCTAATTATTTTTTGATAATTTATAGTGAATTTTTAAAGTTTCGACAGGGAACCCAGAAACCATTCTGGCCCTGTCTCACAATAGCTTTAATATCTCTTAACCTGTAACTCCTATGACTATTTCGTTTCTTCCATAAGAAAATAGACTCATCAAGGTTCATTTACATAGCTTATTCACTATTTAATTCCATTCCTATGAATTTTGGTGATTTTTCACATTCACGCCACTGCAGCTGGCAGCATCTGTTTTTAAGGTAGGGCTTACCTATTTGGTAGTCTCCATGAATCAACTAGTCTTGCCATACATAGGTTCATATATGATCATTTTAACCATGCCAATGGCTGATCATATGACCAACATTCCCATTTCCAAGCCATAGCCACATCATGACACCAAATATATATATACAACCCACAATTAGTCTAAGTTCATGCTTCCCTTTTCGAGCCATTTTCGCATGGCCGTACATACTTACATTACAACATATTTAACAAACAAGAGGTAGTCCTATACATACTTACATTCAATTTCTCATGCACACATACATCAATAATCATTGGACATACATATTTCATTTTCGTTACTAAGGCTCAAACACAATTATAATCATTAGCATATTCGCGCCGGGACTTAGCCGGGTGGAATTCAAATACTCATACACACATAATCAATAATCATACACATCCATATTTCATCTCACATAATTCAAGTAAGGTCACTTCTTGAGGACTTACCTCGGATGTTGTCGAACGGCTTTTTCGGCTATTCGATCACCTTTTCCTTCCCTTGTCCAATTGTGGCCCTCTTAGCTCTTGAGCTAATTCAAACAAATTCAATTTATTAAAACCTCATTGTGCTTGCTTATGGCGAATATGACAAGGATTTTAAATGGTCATATGGCCACTCTTTAGCTTGAATACACAATGGTCATGCACATTTTATACTACATCAAGCAATTCAATACAATTTATTTGAGCATCAAGGAAATGCTAAGGCCTTCAATAGGCTACCCAAGGCGAATATTCATGTACATGTTGAGGTCAATTTTGCACTTAATACCTCACAAAAACAGCATGCAATTTACTAATTAATGCTTTGCACATTGTGGCCCAAAACTTATAATATAGCATCAAGCACTTATATGTGTGCTAGGCGAATTGTGCTTGCAATTTCACAAGCATTCTTCCACATTTTCTTCTTTAAACCAATATATTCATCATTTAGTTCATAACCAAACATAATGTGCAATCATATATATGCATATATGAGCATGGCGAATTTTCAAGGTGTCCATAGCCATCCAAAACACAAATTTTAACTAACATGCAAAAAGCATGAATCATGCTCAAGAATGCATCATGGCGAATATGACAATCATGCTCCTTTTCAACTTCAATCATAATAAAACAAAGAGAGAACTCATAGTCTTACTCAAGAGTAGACAATCCATCTTTGCATGCATCATCATCAAGCTTCACACTTAGCATGCAATGGCTTTATCACTATAACAACTTTGGCCAAATACCATTTGCATGGCATAACAAAGATTTGAGCCATGGCTAACATGCACATCAAGTTAGCAACCAAAACATGCATGAAACTCCCAACACAACCTCATACATACCTTAATCTTGATGCAAATTTAGCCAAATCACCTTCTAGATCTCTTCTAAACAAAGGAAATGAAGCAAAAATCCTTCTTCCTCTTAGTATTTTCGGCCAAAAAGGGAGAGAGCAAGCATGAACAATTTTTTTTTGTTTTCTCTTCTTGGTTGCACGGCAATGGGGTATGCCACTCTCTCACACACATTTTTTTTTCATTCTTTTCTTACCCATGCTTATTTGTTTACTATTTCTCCCTAATGCCCAACAAAACATGTTTCATGACATGTTTAACCCATATCTCTTTGTCACGGCCGGCCATTACTTGTAAAAAAGGGGAATTTGACATGCAAGTCCATTATTTTGCGTGCATGCTTTAATTAGTCATCACCCTTTCCTATCGTATTTTCAAAGTTCACTACTAAGTCCTTTCTAGTGGAATTCGCCTTTATAACACTAAATCAATCATCAAAAAATGTCATACATGAATACACACATATTATAGGCATCGAAATGAATTTTAAATTATTGTTATGCCTCGGTTTTGTGGTCCCGAAACCACATTCCGGCTAGGGTCTATTTTGGGCTGTCACAACTCTCCCCCTCTTAAGAAATTTTCGTCCCCGAAAATCTTACCGGTAAATAGGTTTGGATATCGCTCTTTCATAGAGTTCTCGGTCTCCCAAGTAGCTTCTTCTATCCCGTGCTTGAGCCATAACACTTTCACTAGCGGAACCCGCTTGTTTATAACTCTTTCACTTCTCGTGATAGGATACTGAATCGGTTCTTCCTCATAACTCATATTAGCTTGAATTTCAATTTCGATGGACTAATCACGTGCGATGGATCGAATCTATAGCGTCGAAGCATCGAAGCGTGAAAGACATCGTGAACCTTTTGAGTTCAGGGGCAAAATCAGCGATATGCCACTTGGACCGACTCGCTCGATATCTCATATGGCCCAATGAACCTCGGGCTCAACTTGCCCTTACGGGCGAACACGAGTATCCTTTTCCAAGGCGATACCTTGAGAAACACTTTATCACCCACGATACTCGATATCCTTACGCTTTAGATCCGCGTCGACTTACGACGATCGGAGGCTATCTTGAGACTTTCACGGATTACTTTCACTTCTGTTCAGCATCCCTAATCAAATCCACCCGAAAATCTTGCTTTCACCGAGCTCGGTCCAAAACAATGGTGTACGGCATTTACGACCGTACAAGGCCTCGTAGGGTGCCATCTTAATACTTGATTGAAAATTTGTTGTTGTGGCGAATTCAATCAACGGCAAATACCGTTCCCATGAACCACTAAACTCGAGGCCGCAACATCTTAACATATCCTCAAGTATCGAATTATCCGCTCGGATTGACCATCGGTTTGGGGGTGAAAGGCGGTCTTTGAAATGCAACTTGGTACCCAAAGCTTCTTGCAACTTTTTCCAAAATCGCGAGGTAAATCTCGGATCTCTATCCGACACGATGGAAATAGGCACCCGTGTAATCTCACAATCGAGAAGCGTACAATTCGGCTAGTTTGTCCATTGAAAAATCTATCGTCACGGGGATAAAGTGGGCGACTTAGTCAATCGGTCTACCACGGCCCAAACCGCATCCTTCTTACTTGCGACAATGGCGGTCCGGATACAAAGTCCATTGTGACTCGATCCCATTTCCACTCGGGTATCGTGATTGGTGAAGTAATCTGAAGGCACTGATGTTCCGCTTTCACTTGTTGACATATTAAACATCTCAAACAAAGTCGGAGATGTCTCGCTTCATACCATGCCACCAAAACCGACGTTTCAAATCATTGTACATCTTCGTACTCCCGGGTGGATTGCCATTCGGCTACAATGGGCTTCATTCAAAATTATCGAAATGAGTTCAATTCTTTGGGACACACAGATGACTTTTGAACCTCAAACAATCGTCATCGTCGATTTGAAACTCCGAGTCCTTGTTGAACACACGCAGCCCGTTTTGCAACCAACTCGTCGTCGACTTTACGAGCTTCTCGAATTTGGTGTGTCAATAATGGTTTGGCTTTCAATTCAGCCACTAACACACCGTCGGATCGGACGGACAAGTGCACATTCATCGCTCGTAAAGTGAATAACGATTTACGACTCAAGGCATCCGCAACCACATTCGCCTTTCGGGTGATAGTCAATGATCACTCATAATCCTTTAATACTCGAGCCAACGTCTTTGTCGCAGATTTAAGTCTCTTTGGGTCATCAAATATTTGAGACTTTTGTGATCCGAGTATACATGGCACCTTTCACCAAATAAGTAATGTCGCCAAATCTTTAAGGCGAATACGATGGCGCCAACTCGAGATCATGAGTCGGATAATTTTTCTCATGTGGCTTTAATTGCCTCGACGCATAGGCCACAACTCGACCTTCTTGCATTATATCATAACCTAACCCAAGTAGAGAGGCATCGCTATAGATGACAAACTTCTTGCGGACTCGGGTTGTACTAGAATTGGGGCTTCAGTCAAATAAGTTTTCAGTTGATCGAAACTTTTTGGCATTTCTCCAATCCATTCGAACTTAACGTCCTTTTGGAGTAAGCCGTCATCGGCGTGGCTATCGTTGAGAAGCCTTTACAAATCGTCGGTAATAACCAAGCAAGCCCCAAAAAGCTCAGAACCTCGGTAATATTTCTCGAAGGCTTCCAATTAAGTATGGCTGAAATTTTATTGAATTCGACTCGAATACCCGTCTGAGATACCACATGACCCAAGAAGCTAACCTCTCTTAACCGTAACTCACACTTGCTGAACTTAGCATATAATTGCTTGTCCCGTAAAATTTGCAAGCACTAACCGCAGTGTTCAAAGATGTTCGGTCTCATTTCTTGAATAGACCAAGATGTCATCAATGAACACGACTACGAATCGATCCAAATATGGTCTAAAGATCCGATTCATTAAATCCATAAATACCATGAGGGCATTAGTGAGCCCAAACGGCATCACTAGGAACTCATAGTGACCATATCTCGCTCGAAGGGGTCTTGGGCACGTCCAGAATCTCGGATTCGCATTTGATAGTAGCCCGATCTCAAATCTATTTTCGAGAATACCGAGGCTCCTTGATTGATCGAACAAGTCGTCAATACGTGGCAACGGATATTTGTTCTTTATCGTCGCTTTATTAAGCTGACGATAGTCGATGCACAGTCGCATGGTTCCATCCTTCTTCTTCACGAACAACACCGGCGCACCCCAAGGCGAAAAACTCGGGCGAGCAAAACCTCTATCCACCAATTCTTGCAACTGAGCTTTCAACTCCTTTAATTCCGTTGGTGCCATACGATACGGAGCTATCGAAATTGGAGTGGTACGGTACCAATTCGATGCCAAATTCTATTTCCGAACAGTGGTAAACCCGGCAATTCTTCGGGGAAAACATCCGGGTATTCACAAACCACGGGCACAGATTCGGGTTTCTTCTCTGATTCCTTGTCATCGAGCACGTACGCAAGGTACGCTTCGCACCCTTTTCTTACATATTTCTGGGCCAACATCGCTGATATTACAGCTGGCAACCCCTTTAAGTCCGTGGACTCAACCCGAATTATTTCATTATTCGCGCACCTCAAATCGATAGTCTTGCTCTTGCAATTTACAACCGCATCGTGCATGGTCAACCAATCCAAACCAAGAATAACATCGAACTCATCGAACGGCAAAAGCATCAAGTCCGCCGGAAAACAAGAACCTCGGAACACTAGGGGACTTTTCTTGCACACTTTGTTGACAAGCACGTAATGACCCAAGGGGTTTGACACCCGAATTACAAACTCGATGAGACTCAATGGGCAAAGTCTTCTTTGGATGCTAAGGTTTCACATATATATGAATGAGTAGAACCGGGGTCAATCAAAGCAATCACATTTGTATTGAAAAGAGTGAAAGTACCGGTAATAACATCCGGAGGCGGCATCCTCGGCGTGTGCGTATGGCATAAGTCCTAGCAGAGCACGAGCCTCGGATCGATGGTAGCATCTCTAGATCCTCTCGACCGCCACCGACATTGCCCATATTTCTAGGTGGCCTACCTCGGCGATGGTAGCACCGGGTTTGCACTCGACTTACATTCTGCTCATGCATCCTCGGGCAATCCTTCATAAAGTGGTCGGCCGATCCACACTTATAGCAGGAGCGATCACGAAACCAACAGCTCCCGAATGCCATTTGCCACAATGTGGACACTCGCCTCTCTCGGCGATCATTTCCGCCACCAGCGATCGAGGTGACTCGTGTGGTCACAGGGGTCGATCGCGTCCTCGTCTAGAAAAGCCCAAACGGCTCTAGACCGGCTCGCATCATCTCGAAATCTCTTCGATGCTTGTTGAAGAGACTTTCCGAGGACCTCTTCGAATTCTCCGGTTCCCACATCACTTTTTGTTTCTCCTTTCTAAGCTCTTGACTTTACAAGCTCGCTCAACAAGTACTACGAACTCTCGTATCTCGAGAATGCCAACAAACATCCTTATATCATCATTCAGCCCATCCTCGAAGCGTTTACACATAATAGCCGGACGAAATGCATTCTCGCGCGTCTGGCTAAGCCTCACAAACTTTCGTTCGTAGTCGATAGCGGACATAGAACCTTGCTTAAGATCAAGAAATTCCCTCCGCTTTTGGTCGATGAATCTCGGTGATATACTTTTTTTGAACTCGGTTTGAAAGAATTCCCAAGTCACTTGCTCTCTAGGCACCTGAAGTCGAGTACTCCACCAATAGTAGGCGGACTCGTAGCAAGGAGATGGTACACTTTAAGCACTCATCGGTGTACTGAGGATAGCTCATCAAGCACCGGATAGTGTTATCTAACCAAAATTCAGCTCGCTTCGGCATCATCATCATCCGTAGCCTTAAATTCAGTGGCCCCATGTTTTGAATCCTATCGACTAGGGGCTTACTTGACCTTATTTGGTCAGTCACCGGAGGTATTGTAAAGGCGGGGTTGCATTTGTCGGGAATGGAGGTTGTGGAACAGTAGTGTTGGTTCGAATGTATTGATTAAACCATTCGTTCATCACACTATAAAAGGCTTCCCTAGCCTCGTCATTAGGATTGCTGGCCATAGGTTGAGAGTCCATGGCGCTGTCCCTTGCGCGGAGCAAGCGCCACACTCTCCACATCATCAGCTATCGCTTTCGGTTGGGATCGGGATCCATTGCTATAAACAAACACAAAGTCAAATTGTCGAAATCACCACACTATCGATTCATCATTTAATGGCATGTATAGCTAGACCCCAAACACATCACGGTAGTCCTAGAATCGACTAAACCTGGCTCGAAAACAAAAAAATTGTAACACCCCAAACCCGAGACCATCGCCGGGTGTCGGACACGAGGGGTTAGCAAGCCAAGTTCACTTGTTTTGCCCATCCATTGGACATTTCCAGTCAGGCTGGAAAAACTGCGTCACTGTCGCCTTAAAAATCATATCTCGAGTTTCAAAACTCGGAAACTGGTTTCGTAAATTTTCCCTGAATTTAGACTCATATATCCATCCATGGATTTATTTCTAGAATTTTTGGTCAGGCCAATTGGTACAGTTTATTAGTTAAAGTCACCCATGTTACAGGGATCGACTGCTCTGACCTTCGCGCGGTATAACTTGAATATCTCTCTGTACAGGGCTTTAATTCTGGTGCCGTTTGTTTCTAATGAAACTAGACTCAAAATGGAATCTGTACATATAATTTATGTCTCCTAATTCTTTTTGGATAATTTATAGTGAATTTTTAAATTTGCGACAGGGAACCCAGAAACCATTCTGGCCCTGTCTCACAATAGCTTTAATATCTCTTAACCTGTAACTCCTATGACCATTTCGTTTCTTCCATAAGAAAATAGACTCATCAAGGTTCATTTACATAGCTTATTCACTATTTAATTCCATTCCTATGAATTTTGGTGATTTTTCACATTCACGCCACTGCAGCTGGCAGCATCTGTTTTTAAGGTAGGGCTTACCTATTTGGTAGTCTCCATGAATCAACTAGTCTTGCCATACATAGGTTCATATATGATCATTTTAACCATGCCAATGGCTGATCATATGACCAACATTCCCATTTCCAAGCCATAGCCACATCATGACACCAAATATATATATACAACCCACAATTAGTCTAAGTTCATGCTTCCTTTTTGAGCCATTTTCGCATGGCCGTACATACTTACATTACAACATATTTAACAAACAAGAGGTAGTCCTATACATGCCATCTCAAGTTCAACCAAAATTTATACCAAAATGGAGGCTTGATAGTGTGGATGACTTGACTTCAACGATCCCAAATCCGATTGCTTGAGCGAAATCTAGAAAGCGAGAGCCAAAGCAACGGGTAAGCATTTTATGCTTAGTAAGTCTCAAGGAATATAATCAACTCTAATTACAGCAATACATTCACATAGCCAAATGCATCATTTCATTAATACACATTCTTACTTCACACTTCATCATTATATAATTTCACAAAGTATCAATCAATTCAATAACTGAAATTCATTAGTCGATTGAGCGAATGTTGCTCAAACATGTCGACTTTCTAATGCACATATAACGTACCTTATCCTTTGGGCTTTTCGAGTGTACTAATTGAATTCATTACAGCAACCAACACTCACCTCCAGCCCAAGATTCTTCGGAATATAACCGGATATAATCACGTGCACAAATGCCTTCGGGTCTTAGCCCGGATAGAATAACTCGCACGAATGCCTTCGGGTCTTAGCCCGGATATAGCCACTAGCACAATTGCCTTGGTCTTAACCCGGATATAAATTCCAGCATAATTGTCTTCGGGGCTTAGCCCGGATATCATTCAATTTCTCATGCACACATACATCAATAATCATTGGACATACATATTTCATTTTCGTTACTAAGGCTCAAACACAATTATAATCATTAGCATATTCGCCTTGGGACTTAGCCGGGTGGAATTCAAATACTCATACACACATAATCAATAATCATACACATCCATATTTCATCTCACATAATTCAAGTAAGGTCACTTCTTGAGGACTTACCTCGGATGTTGTCGAACGGCTTTTTCGGCTATTCGATCACCTTTTCCTTCCCCTTGTCCAATTGTGGCCCTCTTAGCTCTTGAGCTAATTCAAACAAATTCAATTTATTAAAACCTCATTGTGCTTGCTTATGGCGAATATGACAAGGATTTTAAATGGTCATATGGCCACTCTTTAGCTTGAATACACAATGGTCATGCACATTTTATACTACATCAAGCAATTCAATACAATTTATTTGAGCATCAAGGAAATGCTAAGGCCTTCAATAGGCTACCCAAGGCCGAATATTCATGTACATGTTGAGGTCAATTTTGCACTTAATACCTCACAAAAACAGCATGCAATTTACTAATTAATGCTTTGCACATTGTGGCCCAAAACTTATAATATAGCATCAAGCACTTATATGTGTGCTAGGCCGAATTGTGCTTGCAATTTCACAAGCATTCTTCCACATTTTCTTCTTTAAACCAATATATTCATCATTTAGTTCATAACCAAACATAATGTGCAATCATATATATGCATATATGAGCATGGCCGAATTTTCAAGGTGTCCATAGCCATCCAAAACACAAATTTTAACTAACATGCAAAAGCATGAATCATGCTCAAGAATGCATCATGGCGAATATGACAATCATGCTCCTTTTCAACTTCAATCATAATAAAACAAAGAGAGAACTCATAGTCTTACTCAAGAGTAGACAATCCATCTTTGCATGCATCATCATCAAGCTTCACACTTAGCATGCAATGGCTTTATCACTATAACAACTTTGGCCAAATACCATTTGCATGGCATAACAAAGATTTGAGCCATGGCTAACATGCACATCAAGTTAGCAACCAAAACATGCATGAAACTCCCAACACAACCTCATACATACCTTAATCTTGATGCAAATTTAGCCAAATCACCTTCTAGATCTCTTCTAAACAAAGGAAATGAAGCAAAATCCTTCTTCCTCTTAGTATTTTCAGCCAAAAAGGAGAGAGCAAGCATGAACAAATTTTTCTGTTTTTCTCTTCTTGGTTGCACGGCAATGGGGTATGCCACTCTCTCACACACATTTTTTTTTCATTCTTTTCTTACCCATGCTTATTTGTTTACTATTTCTCCCTAATGCCCAACAAAACATGTTTCATGACATGTTTAACCCATATCTCTTTGTCATGGCGGCCATTACTTGTAAAAGGGAATTTGACATGCAAGTCCATTATTTTGCATGCATGCTTTAATTAGTCATCACCCCTTTCCCTATCGTATTTTCAAAGTTCACTACTAAGTCCTTTCTAGTGGAATTCGCCTTTATAACACTAAATCAATCATCAAAAAATGTCATACATGAATACACACATATTATAGGCATCGAAATGAATTTTAAATTATTGTTATGCCTCGGTTTTGTGGTCCCGAAACCACATTCCGGCTAGGGTCTATTTTGGGCTGTCACAACTCTCCCCCTCTTAAGAAATTTTCGTCCCCGAAAATCTTACCGGTAAATAGGTTTGGATATCGCTCTTTCATAGAGTTCTCGGTCTCCCAAGTAGCTTCTTCTATCCCGTGCTTGAGCCATAACACTTTCACTAGCGGAACCCGCTTGTTTCGCAACTCTTTCACTTCTCGTGATAGGATACGAATCGGTTCTTCCTCATAACTCATATTAGCTTGAATTTCAATTTCTGATGGACTAATCACGTGCGATGGATCGGATCTATAGCGTCGAAGCATCGAAACGTGAAAGACATCGTGAACCTTTTGAGTTCGGGGGCAAAATCAAGCGATATGCCACCGGACCGACTCGCCTCGATATCTCATATGGCCCAATGAACCTCGGGCTCAACTTGCCCTTACGGTCGAACCTGAGTATCCTTTTCCAAGGCGATACCTTGAGAAACACTTTATCACCCACCTGATACTCGATATCCTTACGCTTTAGATCCGCGTCGACTTCGACGATCGGAGGCTATCTTCAGACTTTCACGGATTACTTTCACTTTCATTCAAAGATCCCTAATCAAATCCACCGAAAATCTTGCTTTCACCGAGCTCGGTCAAAACAATGGTGTACGGCATTTACGACCGTACAAGGCCTCGTAGGGTGCCATCTTAATACATTACAACATATGACCAACATTCCCATTTCCAAGCCATAGCCACATCATGACACCAAATATATATATACAACCCACAATTAGTCTAAGTTCATGCTTCCCTTTTCGAGCCATTTTCGCATGGCCGTACATACTTACATTACAACATATTTAACAAACAAGAGGTAGTCCTATACATGCCATCTCAAGTTCAACCAAAAATTTATACCAAAATGGAGGCTTGATAGTGTGGATGACTTCGACTTCAACGATCCCAAATCCGATTGCTTTGAGCGAAATCTAGAAAACTGAGAGCCAAAGCAATGGGGTAAGCATTTTTATGCTTAGTAAGTCTCAAGGAATATAATCAACTCTAATTACAGCAATACATTAACATAGCCAAATGCATCATTTCATTAATACACATTCTTACTTCACACTTCATCATTATATAATTTCACAAAGTATCAATCAATTCAATAACTGAAATTCATTAGTCGATTGAGCGAATGTTGCTCAAACATGTCGACTTTCTAATGCACATATAACGTACCTTATCCTTTGGGCTTTTCGAGTGTACTAATTGAATTCATTACAGCAACCAACACTCACCTCCAGCCTCGAGAATGCCAACAAACATCCTTATATCATCATTCAGCCCATCCTCAAGCGTTTACACATAATAGCCGGACGAAATGCATTCTCGCAGATCGGCTAAGCCTCACAAACTTTCGTTCGTGAGTCGGTAACGGACATAGAACCTTGCTTAAGATCAAGAAATTCCTCCGCTTTTGGTCGATGAATCTCGATCGATATACTTTTTTTGAACTCGGTTTGAAAGAATTCCCAAGTCACTTGCTCTCTAGGCACCATAGAAGTCGAGTAATCCACCAATAGTAGGCGGACTCGCGTAGCAAGGAGATGGTACACTTTAAGCACTCATCGGGTGTGCAGGATAGCTCATCAAGCACCGGATAGTGTTATCTAACCAAAATTCAGCTCGCTTCGGCATCATCATCATCCGTAGCCTTAAATTCAGTGGCCCCATGTTCTCGAATCCTATCGATTGGGGCTTACTTGACCTTATTTGGTCAGTCACGGAGGTATTGTAGGGCGGGGTTGCATTTGTCGGGAATGGAGGTTGTGGAACAGCCGTGTTGGTTCGAATGTATTGATTAAACCATTCGCTCATCACACTATAAAAGGCTTGCCCAGCCTCGTCATTAGGATTGCTGGCCATAGGTTGAGAGTCCGCCGGCGCTGTCCCTTGCGCGGAGCAGCGCCACACTCTCCACATCATCAGCTATCGCTCGGTTGGGATCGGATCCATTGCTATAAACAAACACAAAGTCAAATTGTCGAAATCACCACACTATCGATTCATCATTTAATGGCATGTATAGCTAGACCCCAAACACATCACGGTAGTCCTAGAATCGACTAAACCTGGCTCGATACCAATAAAATTGTAACACCCCAAACCCGAGACCATCGCCGTGTCGGACACGAGGGTTAGCAAGCCAAGTTCACTTGTTTTGCCCATCCATTGGACATTTCCAGTCAGGCTGGAAAAACTGCGTCACTGTCGCCTTAAAATCATATCTCGAGTTTCAAAACTCGGAAACTGGTTTCGTAAATTTTCCTGAATTTAGACTCATATATCCATCCATGGATTTATTTCTAGAATTTTGGTCAGGCCAATTGGTACAGTTTATTAGTTAAAGTCACCCATGTTACAGGGATCGACTGCTCTGACCTTCGCGCGGTATAACTTGAATATCTCTCTGTACAGGGCTTTAATGCTGGTGCCGTTTGTTTCTAATGAAACTAGACTCAAAATGGAATATGTAAATATAAGGTATGTCTCCTTATTCTTTTGGATAATTTATAGTGAATTTTAAAGTTGCGACAGGGAACCCAGAAACCATTCTGGCCCTGTCTCACAATAGCTTTAATATCTCTTAACCTGTAACTCCTATGACCATTTCGTTTCTTCCATAAGAAAATAGACTCATCAAGGTTCATTTACATAGCTTATTCACTATTTAATTCCATTCCTATGAATTTTGGTGATTTTTCACATTCACGCCACTGCAGCTGGCAGCATCTGTTTTAAGGTAGGGCTTACCTATTTGGTAGTCTCCATGAATCAACTAGTCTTGCCATACATAGGTTCATATATGATCATTTTAACCATGCCAATGGCTGATCATATGACCAACATTCCCATTTCCAAGCCATAGCCACATCATGACACCAAATATATATATACAACCCACAATTAGTCTAAGTTCATGCTTCCTTTTTGAGCCATTTTCGCATGGCCGTACATACTTACATTACAACATATTTAACAAACAAGAGGTAGTCCTATACATGCCATCTCAAGTTCAACCAAAATTTATACCAAAATGGAGGCTTGATAGTGTGGATGACTTGACTTCAACGATCCCAAATCCGATTGCTTGACTTAAATCTAGAAAACCGAGAGCCAAAGCAACGGGTAAGCATTTTTATGCTTAGTAAGTCTCAAGGAATATAATCAACTCTAATTACAGCAATACATTCACATAGCCAAATGCATCATTTCATTAATACACATTCTTACTTCACACTTCATCATTATATAATTTCACAAAGTATCAATCAATTCAATAACTGAAATTCATTAGTCGATTGAGCGAATGTTGCTCAAACATGTCGACTTTCTAATGCACATATAACGTACCTTATCCTTTGGGCTTTTCGAGTGTACTAATTGAATTCATTACAGCAACCAACACTCACCTCCAGCCCAAGATTCTTCGAATATAACCGGATATAATCACGTGCACAAATGCCTTGGTCTTAGCCGGATAGAATAACTCGCATACGAATGCCTTGGTCTTAGTCCGGATATAGCCACTAGCACAATTGCCTTGGTCTTAACCGGATATAAATTCCAGCATAATTGTCTTGGGCTTAGTCCGGATATCATTCAATTTCTCATGCACACATACATCAATAATCATTGGACATACATATTTCATTTTCGTTACTAAGGCTCAAACACAATTATAATCATTAGCATATTCGCCTTGGGACTTAGCAGGGTGGAATTCAAATACTCATACACACATAATCAATAATCATACACATCCATATTTCATCTCACATAATTCAAGTAAGGTCACTTCTTGAGGACTTACCTCGGATGTTGTCGAACGGCTTTTTCGGCTATTCGATCACCTTTTCCTTCCCTTGTCCAATTGTGGCCCTCTTAGCTCTTGAGCTAATTCAAACAAATTCAATTTATTAAAACCTCATTGTGCTTGCTTATGGCGAATATGACAAGGATTTTAAATGGTCATATGGCCACTCTTTAGCTTGAATACACAATGGTCATGCACATTTTATACTACATCAAGCAATTCAATACAATTTATTTGAGCATTAAGGAAATGCTAAGGCCTTCAATAGGCTACCCAAGGCCGAATATTCATGTACATGTTGAGGTCAATTTTGCACTTAATACCTCACAAAAACAGCATGCAATTTACTAATTAATGCTTTGCACATTGTGGCCCAAAACTTATAATATAGCATCAAGCACTTATATGTGTGCTAGGCCGAATTGTGCTTGCAATTTCACAAGCATTCTTCCACATTTTCTTCTTTAAACCAATATATTCATCATTTAGTTCATAACCAAACATAATGTGCAATCATATATATGCATATATGAGCATGGCCGAATTTTCAAGGTGTCCATAGCCATCCAAAACACAAATTTTTAACTAACATGCAAAAAGCATGAATCATGCTCAAGAATGCATCATGGCCGAATATGACAATCATGCTCCTTTTCAACTTCAATCATAATAAAACAAAGAGAGAACTCATAGTCTTACTCAAGAGTAGACAATCCATCTTTGCATGCATCATCATCAAGCTTCACACTTAGCATGCAATGGCTTTATCACTATAACAACTTTGGCCAAATACCATTTGCATGGCATAACAAAGATTTGAGCCATGGCTAACATGCACATCAAGTTAGCAACCAAAACATGCATGAAACTCCCAACACAACCTCATACATACCTTAATCTTGATGCAAATTTAGCCAAATCACCTTCTAGATCTCTTCTAAACAAAGGAAATGAAGCAAAAATCCCTTCTTCCTCTTAGTATTTTCAGCCAAAAAGGGAGAGAGCAAGCATGAACAAATTTTTCTGTTTTTCTCTTCTTGGTTGCACGGCAATGGGGTATGCCACTCTCTCACACACATTTTTTTTTCATTCTTTTCTTACCCATGCTTATTTGTTTACTATTTCTCCCTAATGCCCAACAAAACATGTTTCATGACATGTTTAACCCATATCTCTTTGTCATGGCGGCCATTACTTGTAAAAAGGGAATTTGACATGCAAGTCCATTATTTTGCATGCATGCTTTAATTAGTCATCACCCTTTCCCTATCGTATTTTCAAAGTTCACTACTAAGTCCTTTCTAGTGGAATTCGCCTTTATAACACTAAATCAATCATCAAAAATGTCATACATGAATACACACATATTATAGGCATCGAAATGAATTTTAAATTATTGTTATGCCTCGGTTTTGTGGTCCCGAAACCACATTCCAGCTAGGGTCTATTTTGGCTGTCACAACTCTCCCCTCTTAAGAAATTTTCGTCCTCGAAAATCTTACGGTAAATAGGTTTGGATATCGCTCTTTCATAGAGTTCTCGGTCTCCCAAGTAGCTTCTTCTATCCCGTGCTTGAGCCATAACACTTTCACTAGCGGAACCCGCTTGTTTCGCAACTCTTTCACTTCTCGTGATAGGATACGAATCGGTTCTTCCTCATAACTCATATTAGCTTGAATTTCAATTTCGATGGACTAATCACGTGCGATGGATCGGATCTATAGCGTCAAGCATCAAACGTGAAAGACATCGTGAACCTTTTGAGTTCGGGGGCAAAATCAAGCGATATGCCCTTTGGACCGACTCGCTCGATATCTCATATGGCCCAATGAACCTCGGGCTCAACTTGCCCTTACGGTAGAACTCGAGTATCCTTTTCCAAGGCGATACCTTGAGAAACACTTTATCACCCACCGATACTCGATATCCTTACGCTTTAGATCCGCGACGACTTACGACGATCGGAGGCTATCTTGAGACTTTCACGGATTACTTTCACTTTCATTCAAAGATCCCTAATCAAATCCACCGAAAATCTTGCTTTCACCGAGCTCATTCCAAAACAATGGTGTACGGCATTTACGACCGTACAAGGCCTCGTAGGGTGCCATCTTAATACATTACAACATATGACCAACATTCCCATTTCCAAGCCATAGCCACATCATGACACCAAATATATATATACAACCCACAATTAGTCTAAGTTCATGCTTCCCTTTTCGAGCCATTTTCGCATGGCCGTACATACTTACATTACAACATATTTAACAAACAAGAGGTAGTCCTATACATGCCATCTCAAGTTCAACCAAAAATTTATACCAAAATGGAGGCTTGATAGTGTGGATGACTTCGACTTCAACGATCCCAAATCTGATTGCTTCGAGCGAAATCTAGAAAACTGAGAGCCAAAGCAACGGGGTAAGCATTTTTATGCTTAGTAAGTCTCAAGGAATATAATCAACTCTAATTACAGCAATACATTCACATAGCCAAATGCATCATTTCATTAATACACATTCTTACTTCACACTTCATCATTATATAATTTCACAAAGTATCAATCAATTCAATAACTGAAATTCATTAGTCGATTGAGCGAATGTTGCTCAAACATGTCAACTTTCTAATGCACATATAACGTACCTTATCCTTTGGGCTTTTCGAGTGTACTAATTGAATTCATTACAGCAACCAACACTCACCTCCAGCCTCGAGAATGCCAACAAACATCCTTATATCATCATTCAGCCCATCCTCGAAGCGTTTACACATAATAGCTTCGGACGAAATGCATTCTCGCGCGTACCGGCTAAGCCTCACAAACTTTCGCTCGTAGTCGGTAACGGACATAGAACCTTGCTTAAGATCAAGAAATTCCTCCGCTTTTGGTCGATGAATCTCTCGATCGATATACTTTTTTGAACTCGGTTTGAAAGAATTCCCAAGTCACTTGCTCTCTAGGCACCACAGAAGTCGAGTAATCCACCAATAGTAGGCGGACTCGTAGCAAGGAGATGGTACACTTTAAGCACTCATCGGGTGTACAGGATAGCTCATCAAGCACCCGGATAGTGTTATCTAACCAAAATTCAGCTCGCTTCGGCATCATCATCATCCGTAGCCTTAAATTCAGTGGCCCCATGTTTTGAATCCTATCGATTGGGGCTTACTTGACCTTATTTGGTCATCACCGGAGGTATTGTAGGGCGGGGTTGCATTTGTCGGGAATGGAGGTTGTGGAACAGTAGTGTTGGTTCGAATGTATTGATTAAACCATTCGTTCATCACACTATAAAAGGCTTGCCTAGCCTCGTCATTAGGATTGCTGGCCATAGGTTGAGAGTCCCGGCGCTGTCCCTTGCGCAGAGCAGCGCCACACTCTCCACATCATCAGCTATCGCTCGGTTGGGATCGGGATCCATTGCTATAAACAAACACAAAGTCAAATTGTCGAAATCACCACACTATCGATTCATCATTTAATGTCATGTATAGCTAGACCCCAAACACATCACGGTAGTCCTAGAATCGACTAAACCTGGCTCGATACCAATAAAATTGTAACACCCGAACCCGAGACCATCGCCGTGTCGGACACGAGGGTTAGCAAGCCAAGTTCACTTGTTTTGCCCATCCATTGGACATTTCCAGTCAGGCTGGAAAACTGCGTCACTGTCGCCTTTAAAATCATATCTCGAGTTTCAAAACTCGGAAACTGGTTTCGTAAATTTTCCCTAAATTTAGACTCATATATCCATCCATGGATTTATTTCTAGAATTTTTGGTCTGGCCAATTGGTACAGTTTATTAGTTAAAGTCACCCATGTTACAGGGATCGACTGCTCTGACCTTCGCGCGGTATAACTTGAATATCTCTCTGTACAGGGCTTTAATGCTGGTGCCGTTTGTTTCTAATGAAACTAGACTCAAAATGGAATCTGTACATATAATTTATGTCTCCTAATTCTTTTTGTATAATTTATAGTGAATTTTTAAACTTGCGACAGGGAACCCAGAAACCATTCTGGCCCTGTCTCACAATAGCTTTAATATCTCTTAACCTGTAACTCCTATGACCATTTCGTTTCTTCCATAAGAAAATAGACTCATCAAGGTTCATTTACATAGCTTATTCACTATTTAATTCCATTCCTATGAATTTTGGTGATTTTTCACATTCACGCCACTGCAGCTGGCAGCATCTGTTTTAAGGTAGGGCTTACCTATTTGGTAGTCTCCATGAATCAACTAGTCTTGCCATACATAGGTTCATATATGATCATTTTAACCATGCCAATGGCTGATCATATGACCAACATTCCCATTTCCAAGCCATAGCCACATCATGACACCAAATATATATATACAACCCACAATTAGTCTAAGTTCATGCTTCCCTTTTCGAGCCATTTTCGCATGGCCGTACATACTTACATTACAACATATTTAACAAACAAGAGGTAGTCCTATACATGCCATCTCAAGTTCAACCAAAAATTTATACCAAAATGGAGGCTTGATAGTGTGGATGACTTCGACTTCAACGATCCCAAATCCGATTGCTTCGAGCGAAATCTAGAAAACTGAGAGCCAAAGCAACGGGTAAGCATTTTATGCTTAGTAAGTCTCAAGGAATATAATCAACTCTAATTACAGCAATACATTCACATAGCCAAATGCATCATTTCATTAATACACATTCTTACTTCACACTTCATCATTATATAATTTCACAAAGTATCAATCAATTCAATAACTGAAATTCATTAGTCGATTGAGCGAATGTTGCTCAAACATGTCGACTTTCTAATGCACATATAACGTACCTTATCCTTTGGGCTTTTCGAGTGTACTAATTGAATTCATTACAGCAACCAACACTCACCTCCAGCCCAAGATTCTTGAATATAACCGGATATAATCACGTGCACAAATGCCTTGGTCTTAGCCGGATAGAATAACTCGCATCGAATGCCTTCGGTCTTAGTCCGGATATAGCCACTAGCACAATTGCCTTGGTCTTAACCGGATATAAATTCCAGCATAATTGTCTTCGGCTTAGCCCGATATCATTCAATTTCTCATGCACACATACATCAATAATCATTGGACATACATATTTCATTTTCGTTACTAAGGCTCAAACACAATTATAATCATTAGCATATTCGCCGGGACTTAGCCCGGTGGAATTCAAATACTCATACACACATAATCAATAATCATACACATCCATATTTCATCTCACATAATTCAAGTAAGGTCACTTCTTGAGGACTTACCTCGGATGTTGTCGAACGGCTTTTTCGCTATTCGATCACCTTTTCCTTCCCTTGTCCAATTGTGGCCCTCTTAGCTCTTGAGCTAATTCAAACAAATTCAATTTATTAAAACCTCATTGTGCTTGCTTATGGCGAATATGACAAGGATTTTAAATGGTCATATGGCCACTCTTTAGCTTGAATACACAATGGTCATGCACATTTTATACTACATCAAGCAATTCAATACAATTTATTTGAGCATCAAGGAAATGCTAAGGCCTTCAATAGGCTACCCAAGGCCGAATATTCATGTACATGTTGAGGTCAATTTTGCACTTAATACCTCACAAAACAGCATGCAATTTACTAATTAATGCTTTGCACATTGTGGCCCAAAACTTATAATATAGCATCAAGCACTTATATGTGTGCTAGGTCAATTGTGCTTGCAATTTCACAAGCATTCTTCCACATTTTCTTCTTTAAACCAATATATTCATCATTTAGTTCATAACCAAACATAATGTGCAATCATATATATGCATATATGAGCATGGCGAATTTTCAAGGTGTCCATAGCCATCCAAAACACAAATTTTTAACTAACATGCAAAAAGCATGAATCATGCTCAAGAATGCATCATGGCCGAATATGACAATCATGCTCCTTTTCAACTTCAATCATAATAAAACAAAGAGAGAACTCATAGTCTTACTCAAGAGTAGACAATCCCTCTTTGCATGCATCATCATCAAGCTTCACACTTAGCATGCAATGGCTTTATCACTATAACAACTTTGGCCAAATACCATTTGCATGGCATAACAAAGATTTGAGCCATGGCTAACATGCACATCAAGTTAGCAACCAAAACATGCATGAAACTCCCAACACAACCTCATACATACCTTAATCTTGATGCAAATTTAGCCAAATCACCTTCTAGATCTCTTCTAAACAAAGGAAATGAAGCAAAATCCTTCTTCCTCTTAGTATTTTCGGCCAAAAGGAGAGAGCAAGCATGAACAAATTTTTCTGTTTTCTCTTCTTGGTTGCACGGCAATGGGGTATGCCACTCTCTCACACACATTTTTTTTCATTCTTTTCTTACCCATGCTTATTTGTTTACTATTTCTCCCTAATGCCCAACAAAACATGTTTCATGACATGTTTAACCCATATCTCTTTGTCATGGCCGCCATTACTTGTAAAAAGGGGAATTTGACATGCAAGTCCATTATTTTGCATGCATGCTTTAATTAGTCATCACCCTTTCCTATCGTATTTTCAAAGTTCACTACTAAGTCCTTTCTAGTGGAATTCGCCTTTATAACACTAAATCAATCATCAAAAATGTCATACATGAATACACACATATTATAGGCATCGAAATGAATTTTAAATTATTGTTATGCCTCGGTTTTGTGGTCCCGAAACCACATTCCGGCTAGGGTCTATTTTGGGCTGTCACAACTCTCCCCTCTTAAGAAATTTTCGTCCCGAAAATCTTACCGTAAATAGGTTTGGATATCGCTCTTTCATAGAGTTCTCGGTCTCCCAAGTAGCTTCTTCTATCCGTGCTTGAGCCATAACACTTTCACTAGCGGAACCCGCTTGTTTATAACTCTTTCACTTCTCGTGATAGGATACGAATCGGTTCTTCCTCATAACTCATATTAGCTTGAATTTCAATTTCGATGGACTAATCACGTGCGATGGATCGGATCTATAGCGTCAAGCATCGAACGTGAAAGACATCGTGAACCTTTTGAGTTCGGGGCAAAATCAAGCGATATGCCACCGACCGACCCGCTCGATATCTCATATGGCCCAATGAACCTCGGGCTCAACTTGCCCTTACTACCAACTCGAGTATCCTTTTCCAAGGCGATACCTTGAGAAACACTTTATCACCCACCGATACTCGATATCCTTACGCTTTAGATCCGCGTCGACTTCTCGACGATCGGAGGCTATCTTCGACTTTCACGGATTACTTTCACTTTCTGCTCAAGCATCCCTAATCAAATCCACCCCGAAAATCTTGCTTTCACCAAGCTCGGTCCAAAACAATGGTGTACGGCATTTACGACCGCATAAGGCCTCGTAGGGTGCCATCTTAATACTTGATTGAAAGTCGTTGTTGTAAGCGAATTCAATCAACGGCAAATACCGTTCCCATGAACCACTAAACTCGAGGACGCAACATCTTAACATATCCTCAAGTATCCGAATTATCCGCCGGATTGACCATCGGTTTGGGGTGAAAGGCGGTCTTGAAATGCAACTTGGTACCCAAAGCTTCTTGCAACTTTTTCCAAAATCGCGAGGTAAATCTCGGATCTCTATCCGACACGATGGAAATAGGCACCCGTGTAATCTCACAATCGAGAAACGCATAATTGGCTAGTTTGTCCATTGAAAAATCAGACGTCGGGATAAAGTGGGCCGACTTAGTCAATCGGTCTACCACGGCCCAAACCGCATCCTTCTTACTTGTCGACAATGGCGGTCCGGATACAAAGTCCATTGTGACTCGATCCCATTTCCACTCGGGTATCGTGATTGGTCAAGTAATCTCAAGGCACCGATGTTCCGCTTTCACTTGTTGACATATTAAACATCTCAAACAAAGTCGGAGATGTCTCGCTTCATACCATGCCACCAAAACCGACGTTTCAAATCATTGTACATCTTCGTACTCCCGGTGGATTGCCATTCGGCTACAATGGGCTTCATTCAAAATTATCGAAATGAGTTCAATTCTTTGGGACACACAAACGACTTTTGAACCTCAAACAATCGTCATCGTCGATTTGAAACTCCGAGTCCTTGTTCAAACACACGCAGCCCGTTTTGCAACCAACTCGTCGTCGACTTTCGAGCTTCTCGAATTTGGTGTGTCAATAATGGTTTGGCTTTCAATTCAGCCACTAACACACCGTCGGATCGGACAGACAAGTGCACATTCATCGCTCGTAAAGTGAATAACGATTTACGACTCAAGGCATCCGCAACCACATTCGCCTTTCCGGGTGATAGTCAATGATCACTCATAATCCTTTAACATTTCGAGCCAACGTCTTTGTCGCAGATTTAAGTCTCTTTGGGTCATCAAATATTTGAGACTTTTGTGATCCGAGTATACATGGCACCTTTCACCAAATAAGTAATGTCGCCAAATCTTTAAGGCGAATACGATGGCGCCAACTCGAGATCATGAGTCGGATAATTTTTCTCATGTGGCTTTAATTGCCTCGACGATAGGCCACAACTCGACCTTCTTGCATTAATACGCAACCTAACCCAAGTAGAGAGGCATCGCTATAGATGACAAACTCCTTCTCGGACTCGGGTTGCACTAGAATTGGGGCTTCATCAAATAAGTTTTCAGTTGATCGAAACTTTTTGGCATTTCTCCGTCCATTCGAACTTAACGTCCTTTTGGAGTAAGCCGTCATCGGCGTGGCTATCGTTGAGAAGCCTTTACAAATCGTCGGTAATAATAAGCAAGCCCCAAAAAGCTCGAACCTCGTAATATTTCTGAGGCTTCCAATTAAGTATGGTTGAAATTTTATTCGGTCGACTCGAATACCCGTCTGAGATACCACATGACCCAAGAAGCTAACCTCTCTTAACCGAACTCACACTTGTTGAACTTAGCATATAATTGCTTGTCCGTAAAATTTACAAAGACTAACCGCAGTGTTCAGCATGTTCGGTCTCATTTCTTGAATAGACCAAGATGTCATCAATGAACACGACTACGAATCGATCCAAATATGGTCTAAAGATCCGATTCATTAAATCCATAAATACCGTAGGGCATTAGTGAGCCCAAACGGCATCACTAGGAACTCATAGTGACCATATCTCGCTCAAGGCGGTCTTGGGCACGTCCGAATCTCGGATTCGCAATTGATAGTAGCCCGATCTCAAATCTATTTTCGAGAGTACCGAGGCTCCTTGATTGATCGAACAAGTCGTCAATACGTGGCAACGGATATTTGTTCTTTATCGTCGCTTTATTAAGTCGACGATAGTCGATGCACAATCGCATGGTTCCATCCTTCTTCTTCACGAACAATACCGGCGCACCCCAAGGCGAAAAACTCAGGCGAGCAAAACCTCTATCCACCAATTCTTGCAATCGAGCTTTCAACTCCTTTAATTCGTTGGTGCCATACGATACGGAGCTATCGAAATTGGAGTGGTACCAGTACCAATTCGATGCCAAATTCTATTTCCGACAGTGGTAAACCCGCAATTCTTGGGAAAACATCCGGTATTCACAAACCACGGGCATAGATTCGGTTTCTTCTCGATTCCTTGTCATCGAGCACGACGCAAGGTACGCCGCACCCTTTTCTTACATATTTCGGGCCAACATCGGCGATATTACGGTGGCAACCCTTTAAGTCCGTGGACTCAACCCGAATTATTTCATTATTCGCGCACCTCAAATCGATAGTCTTGCTCTTGCAATTTACAACCGCATCGTGCATGGTCAACCAATCCAAACCAAGAATAACATCGAACTCATCGAACGGCAAAAGCATCAAGTCCGCCGGAAAACAAGAACCTCGGAACACTAGGGGACTTTTCTTGCACACTTTGTTGACAAGCACGTAATGACCCAAGGGTTTGACACCGAATTACAAACTCAGAGACTCAATGGGCAAAGTCTTCTCTGGATGCTAAGGTTTCACATATATATGAATGAGTAGAACCGGGGTCAATCAAAGCAATCACATTTGTATTGAAAAGAGTGAAAGTACTGGGTAATAACATCCGAGAGGCAAGATCCTCTCGTATGCGTATGGCATAAGTCCTAGCAGAGCACGAGCCTCAGATCCGATGGTAGCATCTCTAGATCTCTCTCGACCGCCACCGACATTGCCCATATTTCTAGGTGGCCTACCTCGGCGATGGTAGCACCCGGGTTTGCACTCTGACTTACATTCTGTTCATGCATCCTCGGGCAATCCTTCATAAAGTGGTCGGCCGATCCACACTTATAGCAGGAGCGATGACACACAGCCGGACTACAAGCCCATAGGGTAGACCGTGTGTCACACATGGTCTAGACACACGCATGTGTGTCTGCCCGTGTGGGCAATATAAGGCTATTTACCAAGCTTCATTACCACCCTTACATACCTAGTTTCATACAAATGTCAAGCAATACCAAAACAAAGCACAATTCATATAACCAATTCAGCCACATTGGGCACTCATTCAACCATGGAAATGTATCTTTCATAAACTCAAAATGAATAGTAGCCATCATTCAAGGATTAATACAAATTGAAGGGTTTCCAACCCAAGCCAGTACATATGGCCAAACCTCAATGACACAAAATAATAAAGTCTAAGTCCTATACATGCCATATTCAAAAATATAAATCCAACTATACCGAATGCTTCGGATGATAGTGTGATCAATATATCTGACTTTCGGAGATCCTTGAGCTAGATAGGCAGCACTATAAAGAAATGGAAAGGAAAGGGAGTAAGCATTAAAGCTTAGTAAGTTGCATGTAAGTAAGTGTACAACAACAATTTATCAATAATCAACATGCTCAATAATACCAAGGTAGGCATAAGCATAACTTACTAATTGTCATCCATACTAGTCACATATTATACAATGAGTCATATCTCATACGTACCAATTAGGTACCTGTATGACTCACAACACAGTTATACTTTCCTTATTAACTCACAATCATAATTTTCACTGTTGAACCATTTGGAACACTATCGGATATTCCATAAGCCTCAAACATGGAGTAAGGTGCCGATGCCATGTCCTAGACATGGTCTTACACTGGCTATCATCTTCGAGGCCGATGCCATGTCCCAGACATGGTCTTACACTAGCTCTCGCATATTCGTGCTGATGCCATGTCCCAGACATGGTCTTACACTAGCCCACAATAACCCATATGTCATGGCATGAATATCCGATTTACTTTCTAAGGTTCCAACGGAAATTCTACTATCTCATTTATCGTTACACATTCTCAATTCCACAATCAAGCAATTCATGCTATAATATTTCAAGTACATATAATAACAATGTAGTTGTATTATTTACATACAACTTACCTCGGATTTCAAAACGTACACGACTAGTCGGTTTAGTCGATTTGTTTAGCTTTCCCCCGGTCTAGTTCAGACTCGATATTTCTTGACCTATAATAACCAAATGCATTTATTTAGTCACTTTATCAACCTAGGCACTCAACAATTTATAATTGGGCAAAATGACCATTTTGCCCCTAGATTTTTGCAAAATGACCATTTTAACCCTTGGCCCGAAAATTAATTTTTATCGAGTTTATTCATTTCTTAAGACTAGACGAACCCTTTTTACTCTTATAACAGCTTTAAATTCTCACTATTTCACAGATCTAACATCTATTTTGTAACTTATTCAATGTAGTCCCTTTTGGTGTTTTCATGCTAATACCTTCACAAAAGTTGTTTATAAGACACCCTAGACTCATTTTCTTCCATAAAAACTTAGCAAACATTAAAAATCCATTCATCCAAAAACCCTAAACTCTTAATCATTTTGCAAAATAGGACCCTCATTTGAAAGCTCATGCTTCAAGGGTCTCAAAAGTACAAAAATATTTAAGAAAAGCCATTAGGATCACTTACTTGTGAAGGCTTAAAGCTGCTGAAATTTTTGAAGCTCCAAGAACCCTTATTTTGCTAAAAATTTTGGTGGTAGTGAAGAAGATGAAAATGTGATATCATCTTTTTCTTATTTTATTTCTATTTTAATCAATTAGCCACAAAATTTGCACCTAATTTTGACTTTTTGACCAAATTGTCTCCCATGGCCGGCCAAGCTCTAACTTAGGGCCTAATTGTCTTTTAAAGACCCCCAATTTTGGTTCTCTAACTATTTGACACCTTTAGTATCAATTTAGGACTTTTACACTTTATGCGATTTAGTCCTTTTTCGTAATTAGGCTCACAAATGTTAAAATTAGCTCACCAATTTTTTATGCACTTAAACATGCTAATACTCCAAAATAATAATAAAATAATTTCTCTTAATTTGGATTTATGGTCCCAAGACCACTATTCTAACTAGCCCAAGAATCGGGCTGTCACACCGTGTCCTCCACACGGTTGAGACACACGGTCGTGTCTCTGCCTGTGTGTTTACTACCATGCATACTGACTTGAAATTTCAAAGGACAAGGGACTCACAGCCGGACAACACGCCCATGGAGGCAGACTGCGTGTTATACACGACCTAGACACATAGTCGTGTGTCTATTCGTATGGACCATTTAAAGGTTATTTTCCAAACCATTGGTCACCCCTTTACATCCATACTCACTTATATACTTCAAGGACACTTAACCTAGACATCCTTAACATGATTCATACGTGTAAACCCTATTACACTTGTTCAAGTTACACTTCTTGTCTTAGGGTTGTCATTAGCACATTCCACATTTTTATACTTAGGCCATGATATAACCACATACCATTTTATGCCATGACCATTCTCAAGTTATTGGGCCCCATTTTATACATCCATTCATGCTAGAATATACAATCACATCACAAGAAACATTTAAGCTTAAACATGTATATTTAGTAGGGTTACAACCCATATCAATTTGAGCCACATCTCATGGCCATATACAAAATGAATTAGTATATCTTCATAAGCCATTTCTTTGGCTAACCAAAAGACACATATAAGAAAATAATCAAAAAGCCCTATACATGCCATTATAACAAAATAAAAGTTCTTTATACCAAAACAATACTTTTTGATAGTGTGATTAGTTCTCCAACCGTCTTCCAATCTTCACGAGTCCACAAGCTCTAAAATACAGGGAAAATAAAATGGGGTAAGCATTAACATGCTTAGTAAGTCCATATAACAGGAAAGTAAACTTATCGATTATTTTAACATACAACCAAATTAAATAGGCAATCCATCAAGTATAGAAAATTTTCCCTAACACATGTACTGAATCATCAAGTTAGACACATAGTAAAATAAGATGACAAAAAATTAGTAGGTGAGCTCATCATAACAATAATTTCAATTCCACTTCTCATACTAATCCCGTTGAATTTCTGGGAATCTCGATGGATATTCTTTAGTACACTTATGGCGTACCAAATCATTTATCATCAATTCATATCAATGACCTTTTCAATGAGCGCACTCTCACAAACCTCATTCTTTTATGGCGGGATTACCAGTCCAGGCTAAATCCCTCATAGTATAAACTCATAGAGTAATGTTGGGATTACCAGTCCCAGCTAAATCCCCTACAATGACAAATACTCTAATGAGCTTGGATCTGAATTACCAGTCCAGGCTAAATTCAAATCCTAATTCGGATTACCCGTCCAGGTTATGTGACAACCCGAATTAGGGCCTAATCGGAATAGTGGTTTTGTGACCACAAATCCGAGATAGAAATAATTTTTTTATAATTATTTTGGGGTTTATGATATGATTGCATGATTGTGTGAAAATTTCGTGATGAAATTCTATGCCTAAAGTGCTTAAATTGAAAGTAGGGACTAAATCGAAAAAGTTGCAAAATTTGCATCCCGGAAGTTTTTAGTATGAAATTGTTTTGGAATATTAATTAGGAGGTCTTAAATAGCAATTTGACCAATTTTAAGTTCATGGACAAAATTAGGACATGGAAGGAATTTTTGAAAGTTTAGTAAGGAGGGCATTTTGGTCATTTGGATATTAAATGAAATAAAATGGGAAAAATAACACAAAATTGATCATCATCCTCCTTAGTTGCTGCGAATTCTCCTCTCTCCATAGCTAGGGTTTCTTCAATTTTCAAGCTCTATAATCAAGAAAGACGCGAATTGATCTCGAGCGGGGAAGGAAAAAGTTTTGGACTAAATTGCAAAATTTCCACATTTTGCACCAAGGTAAGTTTGTATGTAAATATTACAATAATTTCATGTACATTCTTATATTTCAGCCTATTATATAAATATACTAGCTGATGTTAAAATATAAATCGACTATTGGAAGAATGGAAATAAATATAGAGAGAGATCCGGTTGAACATTCGAGAGATCGAATGAAATAGAGGAGCGTAGCTAGGTCACATGTATGATCTTGAGTGCACATCATGTGTACAAGAAAGCTACGAGACACCCTGTGGTAGCTAGGTCACATGTGTGATACGAGATGTACCCCATGTAGACAAGAGAGCTACGTGAAAGATAAATGTAGCTAGGTCACATGCGTGATTCCAAGTGAAGGACACCATGTAGACAAGAGAGCTACGAGACAAATCGGTTAGGTCGCATGAGTGGTACTAAGTGTTCACCATGTGTACAAGAGAGCCGAACTAAACGAAGTATGATGGTGGGGCGTGTCTTTGAAACCATTAAATATCGAGGATTGATCCGAATTGTTCAACGGGATGGTTTTGTGGTGATATTGTGGTTTGGACCTACACTTATGGTGAATGAAATGTGGTGAAAATGATTTGTGGTATATACATATATAAGATAAAATGAGGTTAGCATAAAGAATGTGTGAAAGAGTGAAATTAGCATTAAAACTGTTTTTAGATGGTAGCAGTGACGTGAATTTGAAAAATCACCAAAAATAGGAGGAATATAATTAGAGGTTGAATGAGATGTGAAATTAAATTTTAATGAGTCTACTTTCATATAAAAGAAACAGATCAAGCAAAGGAATTCTATATTTTGAGATATTTATAATTGTATGTGACTTGCTCAGGATGAAAACGTGATCCCCTGTTCCAACTTTGAAAAATCATTAAAAATTGTACAAAGCAAATTAAGAAATATAGTTTACATGCCTAAATTCCTTATTGAGACTAGTTTTAAATGAAACAGACATCATGGTTGTTTAAATTGTGTACTGAGAGAAATTCAATTCGTAGTGAACAGAGGTCAGATCAGTCGAGCTGTGTAACAGGGGAAACTTTAACTAATAAACTGTACTAATCGGCTGAACCAAAAATTATAGAAAAAAATTAGCAAAAAGCTTTATGAGTCTAGATTCAGGGAAATTTTATGGATTTGAATTTCGAGTTTTTTAACTCGAGATATGATTTATTTAGTGAATATGACGCAGCAGAGACAGCTTAATTAAAGTGGAATGAATAGTGAAGTTAAAGTAGATATACTTGAATTGTTGTGTAAACATGTTAGATTCTTTAATTAGTATTTACATACTTACTTACTAAGCTATAAGCTTACTTTGTTTCTCTCTTTTGTCTTATAGTATCCTTCGGCTTGCTCAGGAGTTAAGGATCGTGAAGATCTACCCGCACTATCATACTTTAGGGTATTTGAACTAAACGTTTTGAATTATGGCATGTATAGTAGGCTTAATTATTTTGTTACGTGTCATATTTGTCTAGGTTTAAAATATTAGTTACTGATTTCGACCAGCTACTTTGTACAAGCCATTAAAGTTGGCTAATATTGTTCAAGACATATGTTATACGATGCACTATCAAATTGGATGACATATTTATATCTCGGTTATGTTTAATGGTATGTGTTATGTTCTGGTAATACCTTGTATCCTGTTCCGGCGACGGTAACGGGTAAGGGGTGTTATAGGTTAAATCCATTTAAACACATATTCTTCGGGAGGCTAGACCACATAAGGAACACCCGTCAGGGCTCGATCCTTTTTACCGTCAATTCCTTTTCAAGAATTCCATTGGATGCCCTTCCATTCAACCGGGATATTTAAATCCTTTTTTATTCAATACATTCATGTTTCATGAATTATTATACATCGAGAATCAAAATTTATATCACATTTAAGAATATACATTTAAGTGTTTTAAAAGTATTGCTTCGAGTTACATGAACTTACCTGGAAGATGTTTTGGATTTGGATTTCGGTTATTCCAAAACCTTTTGTTTTCCACGGTCAACCTCCAGAATTGGTCTCTCGGGGTCTATATAAACAAAATAAGTTATTATTATATCACATTATTCAAATTCAGCCCCAAAATTCACTCTTGGGTAAAATGATCATTTTACCCCTAACCTTTCACATTTTTACGATTTAGTCCTAACGCTCGTAAAATAAAATGCATGTATTTCCTTGGTTACTCAAACCTAGCCGAATCTATTCTAAGTTCATAACATCCCATATTTTCCTCTATTTCCTATTTCTACCACACATTTTATACCTTTTTCAAATAGGTCCCTTTTAGGTGTTTCCATGAAAAATCACCTAGTAAAAGATGTTTATCTAACATCTAACTTTCATAATCCTTCATAAATCATCAAAGAAAAATCATCTCATGCATGGGTCAAATTTCTAACATGAACCCTAGCTTGAAATATGGGTAGAATTGGATAGACCATGTTACAAAGATCTCAAAAATGTAAAGAACGTTAAAAACGAGGCTAGGAGTCACTTATTATCAAGCTTGAAAATGTCAAAACCCTATATATTGAAACCCTTGCAAATTTTGGCAGCCACAAGGAAGAAGATGAGTGAATTTTGCTTTGATTTTCCCTTTTTATTTCATTTATTACTAAATGACCAAAATGCCCTTCCTTACTAAACTTTGAAATTTTTCCATCCATGCCTATTTCTATCCAAAAACTTAGATTTTGGGCACATTTATAATTAAGAGCTCCTAATTAATAATCCAAAGATATTGCATATAAATTGTTTCTAGAACACAAGTTTTGCAATTTACTCGATTTGGTCCCTAATTTTAATTGGACACCTTACACCTAAAATTTCTTCATGAAACTTTCACACTTGCATGCTTTCATGTCCTAGACCTCAAAATAATCATAAAACAAATATTTTTACGTCGGATTCATGGTCCCAAAACCACTATTTCAACTAGGCCCTAATTCAGGATGTTACAATTCTCCCCCCTTAGGGACTTTCGTCCTCGAAAGTCTTACCGGTAAATAAGTTTGGATATTGGCTTCTTATGGCCTCCTCGGGTACCCATGTAACCTCTTCAATTCCATGCCTATGCCACAACACTTTTACCAGGGCAATATTCTTGTTCCTCAACCATTTGATTTCTCGAGCCAAAATCTTAACCGGTTCTTCACCATAAGTCATGCCTAGTCTAATATCAACTTCCATCGATGAAATCACGTGGGAGGGATTTGATCTATATCTTTGCAACATGGATACATGGTATACATCATGAATCTTTTCTAGTTCGGATGGTAAGGCTAATCGGTAGGCTAGTGGTCCAACTCTCTCGATAATCTCATAGGGTCCAATAAATCGCGGACTCAATTTGCCTTTTCGGCCAAATCTCAAAACCTTTTTCCATGGAGACACTTTCAAGAATATTTTATCTCCAACTTGAAACTCACTCTCTTTTCTTTTCAAATCAGCATACGACTTTTGCCTATCCGATGTCACTTTCAAGCAATCACATATCACCTTAACTTTTTCTTCAGTTTCCTTGATTAAGTCAACTTTGCGAATCTAGTGTTCTTTTAGTTCTGTCCAATACTGGAGTTCGGCACTTCTGGCCATACAATGCCTCATACAGTGCCATTCTCAAACTCATCTGGAAATTATTGTTGTAGGCGAACTCCACCAATGGTAAGTATTTTTCCTAACTACCCTGAAACTCAAGAACGCAACACTGTAACATGTCCTCAAGAGTTTGAATCGTCCGCTCAGACTGACCATCAGTCTGCGGGTGGAAAGTTGTGCTAAAGATCAACCTTGTACCCAAAGCCTCTTGTAGTTTCTTCCAAAATCTCGAAGTGAGTAGTTGGCCCGTACTAGAATGAAGTGAACCGACTTTGTTAAACTATCAACCTTAACCCAAACAGCATCTTTCTTTTTCGGTGTCAAAGGCAACCCTGTCACAAAATCCATAGTAATCCTGTCTCACTTCCACTCAGGGATCATCATATGTTGTAACAAGCTGGAAGGTACTTGGTGTTCAGCTTTAACCTGTTGACATATCAAGTCGATACAAATTCAGAGATATTTCTTTTCATGCCATTCCACCAGTACATTGTCTTTAAATCATTGTACATCTTGGTACTTCCTGGATGAATAGACAGACTATCATGTGCCTCTTAAAAATTTTTTTGAATAAGTTCATTAACTTTAGGTACACAGACCCTATCTCGAAACATCAAGCAACCATTGGAACCAATCCGAAAATCTGATTCAATGCCCATCTCACATTATGCTCTCTTAACTTGCAAGTCATTATCATTGATCTGAGCTACGCAAATTTCTTTGAGAAATGTCAGTCTGGATCTTAAATCTGCCAAAACTGAACCATCATTAGACAACGCCAACTATGTGTTCATAGCCCTCAATGCAAACAAGGACTTCCTACTCAAGGCATTGGTGACCACGTTCGCCTTTCCCTGGTGATAATAAATTATCAACTCATAATCTTTAATTAACTCTAACCATCTCTACTGTCTCAGATTCAATTCCTTTTGAGTCATCAAATACATCAAACTTTTGTGATCTGTGAACACACAGTAAGTTTCACCATCCAAATGATGTCTCCAAATCTTCAAGGCAAATACAATGGCAGCTAGCTCCAAGTCATGTGTTAGATAATTTTTCTCGTGCGGCTTTAATTGTCTCGAAGCATAGGCTATCACTTTGCCTTCTTGCATAACTACACAACCCAGTAAATTCAAGGACGCATTGCTATAGACCATGAATTCTTTTCCCGGCTCAAGTTGCACTAAAACTAGAGCTTCTGTCAGCAATGTCTTTAATTTCTTGAAACTCTACTGACATTTTTTCGACCACTTAAATTAACATCTTTTTGTAGCAATCTCGTCAAGGGAGTTGCAATCATAGAAAATCCTTTTACAAAGCGTCAATAGTAATCGGCTAAGCCCAAGAAGCTTCTAACCTCAATTACATTCTTTGTCAGGTTCCACTGGACAATAGCAAAAATCTTACTTGGATCAACTCGGATGCCATCACCCGACACAATGTGACCTAGGAATCCGACCTCTCGAAGCCAAAATTCACCCTTGCTAAACTTAGCATATAATTGCTTGTCTCATAAAGTCTGTAAAACAGTCCTCAAATGTTCAGCATGCTCGGACTCACTACGAGAATAAATCAAAATATCGTCGATGAATACAACAACAAACTTGTCCAAGTATGGTCGAAAAACACGATTCATTAAATCCATAAATGCAGCTGAGGCATTTTTTGGAACAAAAGACATGACGAGGAACTCATAGTGACCATACCTTGTCCTGAAGGCGATCTTAGGCACGTTCGACTCTTTAACTCACAACTAGTAGTATCCAAATCTCAAATCTATTTTTGAAAACACTGTGGCTCCCCTCAATTGATTAAACAAGTCATCGATCCTTGGAAAAGGATACATGTTCTTCATAGTTTCCTTGTTGAGTTGTCGGTAATCTATACATAACCTCATCAAACCATCTTTCTTTTTCACAAATAATACGGGAGCACCCCAAGGTGAAAAGCTATGTCTTGCAAAACCTTTGTCAGTCAATTCTTGCAACTGTGATTTTAACTCCTTCAACTCTGTCGAAGCCATCCTGTTCGAGGCAATAGATATAAGCGTTGTTCCTGGCACTAGCTCAATACTAAACTCCACTTCTCTAACAGGAGGTAACCTAAGTAACTCTTCTGGGAACACGTCTAGATATTCACAAACTATCAGTATCGACTCAATCTTCAACTCAGATTCTTTACTATTCAATACAAAAGCAAGGTAAGCTTCGTACCCTTTTCTCATATACCTTTGAGCCAATATTGAGGTAATTACAACCAGCAGTGCATCCAAATCATTCGAATTGACTCAGAGAATCTCACCATTTGAGCATTTCAATTAATATTCTTGCTACCACAATTTACAACCACCTCATGAATAGTCAACCAATCCATGACAAGTATTACATTGAACTTGTCGAATGGTAAAAGCATAAGGTTAGCCGAAAAACAATGACCTTGAATCATCAAGGGATAATTCTTACAAACTTTATCGACTAACACTAACTTGCTTAAAGGGTTCGACGCCTTGATCGTAAATTTCGTAGGCTCTACAACCATATTCACACTAGACACCAATTTCATGCAAATATATGAATAGGTTTATCCCAGGCCAATCAAGGAAATAATGGGAACATTATGAAGAGAAAATGTACCCGTAATAACATCAGGAGCTGAGACTTCCTCGCTAGCGCGTATAGCATAAGTTCTCACCAGGGCTCGAGCCTCTAATTTTACAGTAGAATCCTTTGCAACAATTCGACTGCCGCTAGCACTTCTAAGATATCATGAGGGTCTACCTCAGGAGATGGGAGCACTTAGTTTCGGGGCTAGCGAAACCTCTCTATTAACTCGTTCTGGGCAGTCCCTAAGAAAGTGGCCAAGAGAACCACACTTATAGCATGCTACGCTCCTTGTCCAGCACTACTACGCTCCTTGTCCGGCACTCTTTGAATTGGAATTTATTACAACTGCTACACCTCGGCTTTTGATCTCCCATACTCCCCACACTAGTTGACATGGGAGAAGAAGGCTTCGGGTTGTGACACTTAGAGCTTCCTGCTCTACACGAATATCCCACCGACGCAGTGGAGCGTTCCTGATGACTTTTCAATTTCATTGTGGGGAACGAGTGCGTCTTACCGCTGGATCTCTTACTCGAAACTCGAGCTTCTCTCTTTGCTTACTTTCTTTCATTATTTAGCTCTTCGACCTTCTTGGCTTGATCGGCTAATACGGCCAATTCTCTTATCTCAAGGATCCTAATTAACAGTTTAATTTCTTCATTCAGACCTTCTTCGAAGCGCTTGCACATTTTTGCCTCCATCTAGACTTACTCCTTTGCGTACTGACTTAGTCTTACAAATTCTCTTTCGTATTCTGACACGGTTTTATTTCCTTGTTTAAGTTCCAGAAACTTCTTTCGCTTTTGATCTAAGAACCTTTGACTGATATACTTCCTTTTTAAATTTCACTTGAAAAAATTCCGATGTGGCACTTCTTCTTCAGATCGAGCAGGGGGTGGAGGAGGTCGTGGTATATTAGGGCGGTTTCTCAGGTAATCACCAAACTACTCATCCATCATCTCAAAAAAGTTGGCTCTCGCCTCTTCCTAGCCCTCAGACATGGGCCTTCTACTACTACTAGAGGTAACTTGTTGTACAGAAGTTGGAGCATGGCTCTCGGCTCCCTCGGACTCATCTCGAGCTTGATTAGAAGACATTACTATATACAAATATAATTGAAATGGTTAGGAGTTGTCACACTATCATAACTTGTATAATGACATGTATAGCTAGACTCAATACATGCTACATTAGTCCAAGAATCGATTAAATCGCAGCTCTGATACCACTAAATATAACACCCGTTACCCGTACCCGAGACTGGGACAAGGTTCGAGGCATTACTGTACAATTTCGTAAGTACTCAGGTAAAACCGGGTCATAAAATCATGTTCCAAAATAAGACCCATCAATCATATTCCCAATGTCCCTATTATGGGCCTACGAGGCCTAAAACAAACATTAAAAATAGTCTGGGACTAAACCAAGAACTTGAGGAAAAATTTCATGCTTTAATCCTCATATGCCCGTGTGGAGGTAGAGCACACGCCCGTGTACTCGGGACATGCCCGTGTACCTTACCTATATGGATTTATTTTTTGTTTCAAACCTACAAGGGTTTTCACACAACCTAGCATACGCTCGTGTCCCTCACACAGCTATTAACACGCCTGTGTCATCGCCTGTGTCTAAAAACCTTATCATTCTGTTTATGACATCAGCAACCATTTAGATACACACAGTTAAGGCACATATCCCTGGCCAGAGGCCGTGTCCTCCACACGGTTGAGACACATCGCCATGTCTCTGCCCGTATGTTTCCTACCATGCATACTGACTTGAAATTTCAAAGTACAGGGGACCCATGGCCGGACAACATGCCCATAGGGGCAGACCGTGTGTCACACACGGCCTAGACACATGCTTGTGTGTCTACCCGTATGGACCATTTAAAGGCTATTTTCCAAGCCATTGGTCACCCCTTTACATTCATACTCACTTATATACTTCAAGGACACTTAACCTGGTATATAATTACACTTAAACATCCTTGACATGATTCATACGTGTAAACCCTATTACATTTGTTCAAGTTACACTTCTTGTCTTAGGGTTGTCATTAGCATATTCCATATCTTTATACTTTGGTCATGATATAACCGTATACCATTTTATGCCATGACCATTCTCAAGTTATTGGGCTTCATTTTATACATCCATTCATGCTAGAAAATACAATCACATCACAAGAAACATTTAAGCTTAAACATGTATATTTAGTAGGGTTACAACCCATATCAATTTGAGCCATATCTCATGGTTGTATACAAAATGAATTAGTATATCTTCGTTAGCCATTTCTTTGGCTAACCAAAAGATAGATAACAAAATAATCAAAAGTCCCTATACATGCCATTATAACGAAATAAAAGCTCTTTATACCAAAACAATACTTGTTGATAGTGTGATCACTGCTCCAATCATCTTCCAATCTTCACGAGTCCACAAGCTCTAAAATACAGGGAAAATAAAACGGGGTAAGCATTAACATGCTTAGTAAGTCCATATAATAGGAAAGTAAACTTATAGGTTATTTTAACATACAACCAAGTTAAATAGGCAATCCATCAAGTATAGAATATTTTCCCTAACACATGTACTCAATCATCAAGTTAGACACATAGTAATATATGATGATAAAAAATTAGAAGGTGAACTCATCATAGCAAGAATTTCAATTCCACTTCTCATACTAATCCCGTTGAATTGCTCGGAATCTCAATTGATATTCTTTTAGTACACTTATGGTGTACTAAATCATTTATCATCAATTCATATCAGTGACATTTTCAACAGCGCACTCCTACGAACCTCATTCTTTTACGATGGGATTACCAGTCCAGGCTAAATTCCCCGTAGTATAAACTCATAGAGTAATGTTGGGATTACCATTCTAGACGAAATCCCCTGCAACGACAAATACTCTAATGAGCTTGGATCTGAATTACTAGTCCAGGCTAAATTCAAATCCTAAATCGGATTACTCGTCTGGGCTAAATCCATTTAAACACATATTCTTCGGGAGGCTAAACCACATAAGGAACACCCGTCCGGGCTAGATCCTTTTTACCATCAATTCTTTTTCAAGAATTCCATCAGATGCCCTTCCATTCAACCGGGATATTTAAATCCTTTTTTATTCAATACATTCATGTTTCATGAATTATTATACATCGAGTATCAAAATTTATATCACATTTAAGAATATACATTTAAGTGTTTTAAAAGTATTTACTTCGAGTTACATGAACTTACCTGGAAGATGTTTCGGATTTGGATTTCGGTTATTCTGAAACATTTTGTTTTCCATGGTCAACCTCCGGAATTAGTCTCTCGGGGTCTATATAAATAGAATAAGTTATTATTATATCACATTATTCAAATTCAGCCCCAAAATTCACTCTTGGGTAAAATGATCATTTTACCCCTAACATTTCACATTTTTACGATTTAGTCCTACCGCTCGTAAAATAAAATGCATGTATTTCCTTAGTTACCCAAACCTAGCCAAATCCATTCTAAGTTCATAACATCCCATATTTTTCTCTATTTCCTATTTCTACCACACATTTTATACCTTTTTCAAATAGGTCCCTTTTAGGTGCTTCCATGAAAAATCACCTGGTAAAAGATGTTTATCTAACATCTAACTTTCATAATCCTCCATAAATCATCAAAGAAAATCATCTCATGCATGGGTCAAATTTATAACATGAACCCTAGCTTGAAATATGGGTAGAAATGGATGGAGCATGTTATGAGGATCTTAAAAATGTAAAGAACGTTAAAAACGGAGCTAGGAGTCACTTACTATCAAGCTTGAAAATGTCAAAACCCTAGCTATTGAAACCCTTGCAAATTTTGGCAGCCACAAGGAAGAAGATGAGTGAATTTTTCTTTGATTTTCCCTTTTTATTTCATTTATTACTAAATGACCAAAATGCCCTTCCTTACTAAACTTTCAAATTTTTCCATCCATACCTATTTTTGTCCAAAAACTTAGATTTTGGGTAAATTTCTATTTAAGACCTCCTAATTAATAATCCAAAGCAATTTTATATAAATTGTTTCTAGAACACAAGTTTTGCAATTTATTCGATTTGGTCCCTAATTTTCAATTGGACACCTTACACCTAGAATTTCTTCATGAAACTTTCACACTTGCATGTTTTCATGTCCTGGACCTCAAAATAATCATAAAACAAATATTTTTACGTCATATTTGTGGTCTCGAAACCACTATTCCGACTAGGCCCTAAGTCAGGATGTTACAAGTACCCAAACCTCTTTTCTGGTAAGATTTTCAGGGTCAAAAATCCCTAAAGGGGGAAAGCTGTAACAGCTCATTTTTGGTTCAAATCAAAACAGTGGTTTCGAGACCACAAATCCAAATTAGAAATTTTTATTTTTATTATTCCTTTAAGGTCTACAGTATGATTGAATGATCGTGTGAAAATTTCATTAAGAAATTTTATCAATAGAGTGTCCAATTTGACTAATAGGACTAAATTGCATTAGGTGCAAAATGTGTGTTCTAGAAGCTAGAGGTGTCTAATTGCTATGAAATTTTAAATTGGAGGTGGACATGGTTAGATAAAATTTCAAAGTTTTAGGTGATAGGCAGTTTGGTCATTTGGTAAATAAAGGCAAAAATAACTAATAAAAAGATGTCATCTTCCCCAATTTAGTCCCCCATGGCCAAAAATCACTAAATGAGACATAGCTAGGGTTTGGCCAACTGTCAAGCTCGATTATAAGTCTGTCTTTGTCCCATTTTTAATGATTTTTATGGTTTTGAAGTTGACTCAACCTAATTTAGCTATTTTAATGACTAATTTGAAAGAAAATCAAAGTCTAAAATTTTACCCATGTTGAATATTTGTGTATTTTACCCATGTATTTTGATGTCTTGGTTAACATGGTTGTAAGTCTATTTATATGCATGTATGTGCTAATGCTTTTAGTGATGTGGTTTATAATGGTTTGTTACTTGTTGATTATGGTTTAATGTCTTGTTGTGAACTGGATAGGTTGGTTTATTTATATGCTATATCATCTTGATGGGTGAATACAAGTTGTTATTAGTCTTAGTGGTGTTTTGGAAATGTGAAAGTGGTATGTTTGATTTAGCCTGTTAAATGTCATGTGCATGTTAGATGATGGTCTTACATTGATATGCATTAGCCATGATTGTGGATGTTTGGTTGCCTAAGTATGCCATGGATTTGTGCTATTGAATTGGTATAAGCATTTGTGCTAATAGGGTGGCAAATGGCTTGGTAAATAGCCTTTATTTTATCTACACGGGTAGACACACAAGCGTGTGTCTAGGCCACGTGTGACACAAGTCTATCCTTGGGCATGTGTCTGTTGCACCTTAATTTTGAGAAATAGAATGCTCAGAATTGAGCTCACGGGCAGAGAAACGGACGTGTGGCTCAGCTATGTGGACGGCACGACCTCAAACATGGGCATGTGCCCTGGCCATGTGAAGTCTGCACATATTTTATGAAAATTAATTTTCCACACGGGCGTGTGACTTAGCCGTGTGACCTCAATTTGTTCATGGGTTACAAATCAAAGAGTTACACGGGGTCCGGACACAGGTGTGTGAAGCCACACGGCCTACCCACACTGGCGTGTGACCCCTGTTTAGGAAAAAAAATTCTAAGTTTTGTAAAAAATTTTAAAGTTCTCGATTTAGTTTCGGACCACTTCCAATGCATGTTTTGGGCCTCGTAAGCTCGTATTAGGGACTTTATGATTAATTGCAAATGGTTTTAATTTGAACACAAATTATGAATCGGAATTGTACGTTTGCTTGTGTTGTAAGTTCGGTAATGCCTCATACCCTATTTCGGCATTGAATACGGGTAAGGGGTGTTACAAAACTTGACTTCTCTGATCGGTGGCAACCCAGGTAACTCTTCTGGAAACACATCTAGATATTTACAAATCGTTGGCACTGATTCAATCTTTGATTTAGACACTTTTGTATCCAGTACATACGCAAGATAAGTATCGCAACCTTTTCTTACAAATTTCTAAGATAGCACCGTCGATATCACAACAGGAAACCCACTGGAATCTTCGGATTCAATTCAAAGAATTTCACTATTTTGACATTTCAATTCAATAGTCTTTCATCTACAATTCACAACAGCATCATGCAGAGTCAACCAGTCCATACCCAAAATCACATCGAATTCATCAAATGGTAAAAGCATCAAATTTACCAAAAAACAGCAACCCCGAGTCATCAAAGGACAATTCTTGCAATCTTTATCAACTAGGACATATTTGCCTAAAAGGTCTGATACTTTAATCACAAATTTAGTTGACTCAACAGGTAAATTCTTACTAGATACTAAATTCTTTCAAACATACGAATCAGTCAATCCAAGATCAATCAAAGTAATTACATTAGTGTCATAGAGAGAAAATGTACCGGTGATAACATCTGGTGATGATGCATCTTTCCGAGCACGAATAGCGTAAGCTCTGGCTGGTGCTCGAGCCTCAGATCTCACAGCAAAATCCTTTATCGCACCTTTACTACTAGTCACATTTCTCGTATTTCTAGGTGGTCTCCCTCTAGCAGCTATATTGCTCGGTCTTGTATTCAAATTTTTGTTTTTCTCAAATAATTCAGGACAATCCTGAATAAAATGATCTTGCGAGCCACTTCTGAAACAAGCTTTCTTATTCATCCAGAAGTCTCCAAAATGCCATCTTCCACACTATTGACACTCAGGTTTGTTCATTCTAACACTACCAACACTTGATACTGAAGTGGCTTGAGCTTTAGGACTCGTATATTGCTTCCCACGATCTCTATTAGAATACCCCAATGAAGCATTCAAACGATTATATGAATCCCTTGATTTCTTTGACTGAGTGATAGGGTTTACTCGTTGACCTCTTTCTCAAATCTCTAGCCTCAGAATCATCTTTTCTCTTTTCTTTGCCAAGTTCCTCGGCTTTGCAAGCTCTGCCGACTAACACAACAAATTCTTTCAATTTTAGAATCCCGACTAGAAGTTGAATATCTTCATTTAACCTGTCTTCGAATCGCTTACACATAATTTCCTCAGTGGAAACGCATTCTCGATCATATTTACTTAGTCTCACAAATTCTCTTTCGTACTCGGTCACAGACATACGACCCTGTTTCAACTTCAGAAATTCTTTGCACTTTTGATCGATAAACCGCTGACTTATGTATTTCTTTCTGAACTTGGTTTGAAAGAATTCACACCTAACTCTTTCTTTCGGCACCACAAATATCAAAGTGTTCCACCACTAATATGCAGTATCTCTCAGAAGTGATATAGTGCATTTAACACATTCAGCTGGCGTGCAAGACAATTCATCAAATACCAGGATCGTAATCTCAAGCCAAAACTCGGCTCTCTCTAGATAATCATCCACTATAGCTCTAAACTCTTCAGCCCCGTATTTTTTTATTTTATCTATAGGTGGCTTATTTAAACATAAAGGTTCCAAACCTTAAGGAGCTACAGGAACCGGTTGGGGAATAGGTAGGGATGGAGGTTGCTGAGCAGCCGGATTAGTTCGAACAAACTCAGTGAATCATTCGTTAATCATTTGGAAGAAGGCTTCATTAGCCTCTCTTCTTTGACTCCCAGATACATGTCTCGACTCAGACTAAGCTACTTCGTGAACGGAGGCTAGTGCATTACTTTCAATATCATCAACCAATACTCGATTGGGATCCATAGCTATATAAAAACATGATTTAGAACTATCAGGAGATATCACACTATCACAGGTTATATACAGCATGTATAGGTAGACTCACATATGCTATGTTAGCCCTAGAATCGACTAAACTGTAGCTCTAATACCAATAAGTGTAACACCCCTAACCCGCATTCGTCGTCAAAATAGGGCTTTGGAGCATTTCTAGATTTATTACTTAAACAAGCATACATTTCACATACATTTTTCATTTCCAAATAAAAGTCATTCACAATCAATCATATAATCCCTAATACGAGCCTACGAGACTCAAATCATGCATGAAAAGGGTTTCGAGACTAAACCGATAACTCAAGAAATTTTTGGAAAACATACAAAATTTTTCAAAATACAAGGGACACACGCCTGTGTGGCCCAGCCGTGTATCCCACATGGCCAAAGACACGCTCGTGTCACAGGCTGTATGGACATTCGAAATGGGATCACATGGTCGTATCCCAACCCGTGCCTAACCCCGTGTAACTCCCTGACTTGGGTCACACGGCCAACCACACGCCCGTGTGACTAGCCCGTGTACCCTTCGAAATGACCTCACATGCCCATGTGCCAGGCCGTGTGCTAGCCATGCCAAAACTGTAAGGTATACTGACTTATGCCACACGGCCAAGTCACACGCTTGTGTGCTAGGCTGTGTGGAACATACTGACTTAGTTTCTAATTAAACACCAGGGAGACACGGCCATGTCACCTGACCATGTGTCACACACACACGCCCGTGTGGAAAAAAATAGGCTATTTTCCAAGCCATCTTTCTTACCCAAACTTGTATTCACCTACACAAACCAAAATGCATATGATCACATCTTCAAATGGCATTTAAACTCATCTAAACCAAGTTCAATTCATGCTATATCAATTCCATCAACCGCAAGACACACAAGTATCACAATTAGCCATTCAATTTCTTAACAATTTCACATTCAAATCACCTATATGGTCACTTTCAATTATGCATTATTTTACCTAAAACCATAAGCATATCAATCTCAAATTTCAACCATTTGATACTCAAAATACCAATCTACAAACAAGCATTCACATGGCAATTACCAACAACCTAACAAAAGACCATTTGCACATATATGTATACAACACCAAGTATTCCAAAATGAGCCAAATCACATGGCTATACATATAACCAAAACTTACAACATTTATAGTAAATACATTACCAACATATATGCCATATTAACCACAACTCCTGTAAATACCATATAACCAAAACCACAAGTTCAAAAGTACCAAATTGACAGCTTAATAGTGTGATGAGATCTCTAACAATTCCTAATCCGAGCTAGCTTCGATAATCACTATAAAACACGGAAAAGTAAATAAAGTAAGCTATAAAGCTTAGTAAGCTCGTATAGTTAATAAGTAAATCTTACCATTCATTCATCATTTAAGTAATATAAAAATAATATACTACCAAACCATTTAATCACAAAGTTAACATTTATTCATTCACATGATTAATCATGAACTCACATTTTCATGGATTTAATACTCATATGATTTTCGTATATACTTGTACTGATACGTATCTATCTCTCACCATTTCATATCCTCGATATACCTGTTGAACCATTTGGAATAATATTGGATACTCGGGAATCTCGCACCCTAAGTGCCAATACAAGGCCGAAGCCATCTCAATCTCATATAATGTTCACTCTCGAGCTATCAACAAGTCTACTCACACAAGCTGACTGTCAAGACGTAACTACACAGTGCTACTCACACAAGCTGACGAGAATCCGTAACACATGCCAGAAAACTCAGCCAATGGTAGAACGTACGGACCAGCACCCAAAACACATAACCCCTAATGACATGTCATTTGTATCCTATCTATTCTTAAGGTTCAACCAGGATTTAAAATTGCTGAATCTTCGTCAAACATTTCTGTAAGATCGTATTCACAATTAATTCAATAATAAAGCATTTAAAACACAATTATATTAATGCTTATTAACATACGAACTTACCTCGATCACAAAAAGGTCGGAACAGGATCAACTAGTTTAATACTTTATTTTTCCCTCGATCTAGATCTGAACTTAGCTTTTCTTGATCTATATATAACCAAATTTAACTTATTTAATTATCATTCTATTCAATTTAATCCAAATTTCATATTATGGAAACTTTACACTTTTGCCCCTAAACTTTTAAATTCTTTACAATTTAGTCTCTAGCTCATAAAAATGCAAATTCATGAAATTCAACTTATACCCATACTAGCTGAATTTCCCTTATTATCATAGTAGCTCATTTTTTTCATTATTTCACACATTTACCACACAATTTATCACATTTCTTAATTTAATCCTTAATTGACAATTTTATCAAAAATCACTTAACAAATGTTGTTTATCTAACAACAACCATCCATTTTCTATCATCAAAAATCAAGATACACACCTATTCATCAATGGTAAAACCCTAAACCTTTAAAAATTTTGCAAATTAATCCCTAGCTAGCTAGATTAAGCTACGACTCTGAAAACATAGAAATCATTAAAAACGGGACGAAAACACACTTACATGCACTAGATGAACTTGGTCGAATATCTAGTCCTAAAAATGGCTTCTTTCTATTCAAAAATTCGGTGGAGAAGATGAACTAAAAGATGGTACCTTTGTTTTCTTTATTTGTTTTTAGTTTAATTTGCTAATTACTAAACTAACCTTTTAATTAATCATAAAAAATCACTAAAATGATGTCCATCTTTGTCCACTAACTATATTAGTGGTCTAATTACCACTTAAGGATCTCCACTTTAAAGTTCCATAGCTATTAGACCCCTTTTTCTATTAGAACTCAACTTTTACACTTTATGCTATTTAGTCATTTTTATCAAATTGAGCATTCAAACGATAAAATTTATTAACGATATTTTTACACAATCATACTATCATGCTGTAGACATTAAAATAATAATAAAATAAATATTTTGACCTAGAATTTGTGTTTCCAAAACCACTGTTCTGATTTGACTAAAAACGGGCTGTTACAATGTGAATGAGATATGATGTGAAATTTCTGATAATTGATTTATATATTCCAATAATACTCTGTAACCCTATTCTAGCGACAGATTCGGGTTAAGGGTGTTGCACATCAATAACTTCATGTTGTTTTTACCTAGAAATTTCTTTGCAAATTTTATTTTGTTTTATTTTATCTCAAATCCCTAAAAGCCCTAGTAAAATAAATCTCAATGTAAGATTTGGATTCCACTATTAGACAGATTGTTGCTGCTCAAGTTTTTGAGAAACAAAATCTATGCTTGCAACGCTGTTTTTATTCTTGAGAATCATAAAAATATTCTACTGTAAATGGCTTATATGCATGATTTTCTTGATATTTATAGGAAAAAGAAAAAGAAAAAGAAAGGAGAGAAATTAAGAAAGAAAAGGGCAAGAGAGAAAAGAAAAATGTTCTATTATATTGTCAGGGTTCTTTGGTAAGTTTCAATTTTGAAATTTGGGATATTTTCTTTTAATTTATAATACAAACTCGATTGATTGAGTTTTTAAGGAACTTTTGAAAATTTGGATTTGTTAAATTTATAATACAAAGTGCTCTTCTTTTTCTCCAAACCCACTATTGCTTCTCTCAAATAATTTCAAGTCAAGATTTTACTTTTAACTATAGATAAAACATATATATTATTTTTAGTGATATGGGAAGAAAGGAGTCAACGTTGATCTACATGAAAAAAGAGGGAAAAAAGCAAAGATAGATGAAAATGAAGAGCCCATAAAACAACACAGCAAATGAAAAAACAAGTAGAACCAGAGTGATTGGGTATATTTTTTTTTTTTGTAAAATTTCAAAGACTGTGATATTTTATAAGATTGGATGTGAAAAATTAGCTGCAAAATTTTTTTTTTCCTTGCTACGATTGATTTTTTATATAATTTTTTTTAATTTTTTACAATTATTATTAAGAAAATATTAAAAATATCAAAATGATTTTATTTAACTCCCATGGACCAAATTAGATATTAACCATTTGAATTAATGTGTAATGTTATTTTTTAACGAAAATTAACAGTCAAGTGACAAGAATGTAATAATTTGATAATGTTAATGGCTATTATGTAATTTTTGAAAGTTGAGTGATTGAAATATAATATAAAAAAGTTTAGGGATAGTTGGTGCAATTTTTCTTATTTGTAATTAATCTCTAACTTGTTTTATTATTATTTTGGTACCTAAAAATAGCCTCTAACTTGTTTCATATTTGTGTTTTTTTTTTGTTAAAAAAAAAGGTAACCTATCGAGTTAGTGACCCAACTTTTAGAGCTTTTTCATTTTGGTCACCTCAAAATAAAATCCTTGCAATTTTGCTACCCAACTTTTAGGGAACTTTTATTTTGGTCATCCAACTGTTAATTTCTAGCGACGATTAACTGTACACACTACATCATGTTTATACTTTCATTTTGGTCACCCAGAAATTATCTTTTTTTAGTATTGATTGAGGTAAAAAAAATTAAGGACTAAAGTGAAAAAATGGTAGAAATTAAAATAATGCATTTAAAAATTGTCAAATTATACTTGTTTACTCTTTCCAAAAGCTCTAAATAAATTTTCAATATTTACAATTTAAAATATCAAAATAAATTAAATAAATTATTAGAAATTTTATTATTTGTTAATGTAATATTGAAATTAATTGTTTTAATTAATTGATTTTGATGTTTTGATTTTTAAATTTCAATAATGAAAAAATATAATTTTTGACAATGGGATAAACAAGTATAATTTGACCATTTTTAAAGCATTATTTTAGTTTCTACTAATTTTTCACTTTAATCTTTAATTTTTTTACTTCAATCAATATTTAAAAATGATATTTTTATAACAAAAATAAAAATAGCCACAAAATTAGATAACTCTTATAATAACTCGTATAAAAGTGTAAACATAATATAACATGTAAAATTATAAATTCAATGATTAGTGATTAAAATAAAAATTTCTTAAAAATCAACTGAGTTACTGAAAATGTTTACCCTAAAAAAACCCAGCAGAGTAGGGTTAAAATGGAATTCGAAAGAGCTTGGCGCATTTGGGTTCGGGTGTGTCTGCTGCACCGTTATAATCAGAATATAACCCAATGAAGAAGTGCCACGCAGATAGCTATGCCAGACATATGGAATAAATTTGTGGTCTATCGACCTTTATCATCGCCAACAACGATCCCCACCTTTTATTATTACATTGCAAGTGGTATCCCATATTTCACTAAAGTTGAGCCATACGTCATCTCCATGACGTACTCAACGGAGCACCCAAGCCAGCGTGTCTCTCCTGGGAACACTCCATGAAGCAGCAGTAGCTCATTAAATAGATATAAAAATATAGGAAAAGAATCTATGAAAAATACTATTTCTTACATTTCAGGCATTTTTTTTTTCCATTCAAGTAAGTGTATAAAATGGTTGAATCTAACAAGTTTTCCCCTTCCTAAAGACTATCAAAAGACCAAAGTCCAGCTTTCCTTACAAATGGACTTCTCTCCTAATGGCCACTCAAACCCTAAACCTAATTCTATCTTCTTCCCTGAAAATCCCGATCCGATGGCCGACTTCGAGATCTCTGATTACCTTATTCTTGATGCCGGTGTCTTCGAGGATGATACGTCGGAGAAGGGCATGGGTGTCGCTAATGAAAGTGAAACTAGTGGTGCGAGTGCAACACCAGAACATAGTAACATGCAAAGTGATATATAAACTATATATGCCCAACACTGGGATCTTTCTTTTTCATTTTTTTTTTCCTTCTTGAAAATCCATAATAGAATTAAATTAAGTTAAAGCAAGGCTCATCATCATTAGTTTTATACTTGTTTAGAAAAATAATGGGGATTTTTTTTTCTTTTTCATTATTATCGTGCTTAAAAAATTGTAGAAGATGCAAAAGTGGAGAGAAGAAAAACGAGTTGGGACTGGGACATCGTATTGCATTTAGAATGAAATCAGAGATAGAAGCCGTGGATGATGGATATAAATGGAGGAAATATGGGAAAAAGTCGGTCAAAAACAGCCCCAATCCGAGGTAATTTTTCTAGTAATTCTTCCGCCTTTTTATCTTATTGCATGAAATGGAATAATTTAGTTACTTTCCCCGGTGTTGGAATTTTAAACCACTGGATAGTTTCAATATTTGAGCGGACCCCAAATATGTTTCTTTATATTTGCAACTTCATCATTAATTTCATTTAAAACTTAATTTTCGATCAACTTTAAAACAATGAATTTGGATATGTCTCCATCACCTCTGCATTTTACTTTTTTTTTTATTTAAAAAATCAGTAAATTAGTCTTTCTATATTAGATTAAAGAGTAAATTAGTCATTTCTATTAAATATTTTTTTAATAAATTAATCATTTCTATTAAATATTTTTTCCATTTGTCTTGTTAAAAATTAGTGTAGTTACGAAATACCAAATAGTGACATGGGACATACCTCGTGTACCTCATGCTCACGAATGTGAATTAATTTTTAACAACACAAATAGATAATTTTTTTATAAAAGAATCAATTTGCTCTTTGATCTTATATACAAGGAATAACTTGCCATTTTTAAATAAAAATAGTAAAATGTGATCTGACTCCTAATACACAGACCTTCGTAATACTTTTAACTCAATAATTGTGATATATTTCTTGTTTAAGAAACTAGTTTCAAATATAAAATTATGTTTAAGTTAATTAGTTATTGAGTTTAGTTAATACTTGTAACTATTGATATCACAAAAGATTAGACTTTACAGATGCAAATCTAGGGGGCTTACAAGGGTCTCGCCTTTAAAATGAAAAATTGTTATTTAAGCATTTTAAAAATTTTAAATTTTAAATTAATTAAGGTAAAATTGTACTTTGACTCCCCCAAAAATTATAAAAATTTAAATTAATCTTTTAAAAATTATAAAAATATATACTATAAAAATTTAAAATTTCATTCAACCCCTAAAAAGTTGTTATAGCCATTTATACCTTACCTTTTATCCTTTCTTTCCTTACCCAAAGCTCACAGATTTTTATTCGATAATCTGGTAGCTTTAGTTTTAGGGAAAACATTGCCATAGACTAACATACCCATGAATCAATCCTATCATATCATCGTTGCAAATTACATAATATACGGGTTAAGAGTACATTGAAGTCACTAAACTAACTTACATTATATTTTGTCTTTTTGTTAAAAAATAATTTTATATATTAGATTAAAAATAAATTAATTTTTATATTAAAATTTTATCTAATTATACTATTGAAAATTGATATGATTAATAGAATAATCAAAAATAACGTATTCTATATGGACTTATAAAGATTTGCTTTGAATAATAAAATAGATAAAAACTTTAATATAATCATCAATTTACTATTTAATAATATAGAGATTAATATTTTTTAATAAAAAAATAATATAATTTGACCTCGTAATATAAAAATCTTCAGGACGCCCCGCCCCATCAAAGCAAATTTAAATCAAATTGGCTTCATCATTAAAGTAGACTGCAACTGTAAGAGGCAACGATGACTCCACATACATACATGATACACAGTGTGCTGCTGAGCTATCATCATATGCCCACAGTTGCACCTACTGTATGTACGTGTGCTAGAGTAAAAATGGGACTGTATTATTATGGCAGATGGAAAATAAGCTAAAGCCAAGTGGACTGAAAAAGGGATAGTTGGATAACAAATTAGCCGTGTATGGATGAAATTGGAGTTTGTTTGAGGCATCCATGACCAAAAATGAAAGCTATGAAAAGACTACTCAACAGCTAGCTTTTCTCAAATTTAAAATGCCAAGTGCAGGACCACTCAAAAGCAAATGCTTTACCGCCGCCATAGTTTTCACAGTTTAATATGCTGTATATGGGAGGAGTAGCTCTATATTAATGGAAGGGATCCTTTATTTAATATATATATAAAGGAGCTTTGAGCACAGTTACTTGAGTAGAATACATATAAACTATCATTTAATCATTATAATTTAATTTAAGTTGATGGATAAAAAGCTATACCAGCCTATAGGGTAAGATTTGATACTTTTTTATGGGAAACTTTTTATTTTACAAGCATGATATAAAATATTATCACATGCCATCCATTTAATCTTTCTTGAGGAATTTTTTTAATATGATGTGAGATTCACAATCAAATATCTTATAAACAATTAGTACACATACTATATTATAAAAGTGTGTTGTTATAATATAATTAGAATATTTTAGGAAAACTCAAATTTTCTGTTATTTTATGCAGAAATTACTATAAATGTGTAAGTGGAGAATGCAATGTGAAGAAGAGGATAGAAAGGGACAGAGATTTTAAAAGTTATGTGATAACTACCTATGAAGGTGTTCATAATCATGAGAGCCCATACACGTCTTACTGTAATCAAATGCCTCTTTTGGCTCCTAATGCTTGCATTTCCCAACCTTCTCCTCTCTCCACTTCTTCATCTTCATGGAACCAAAATATAAAAAATAAATTACTTATATATACACTTATATTAAGCCATTGACTCAAGTTTGTGTAACAAGTGCTCAATAGGACATTAATTTAATTGGAAAATTATTAGAATATCTCTTTATATATAAAATAAATTATATTATTATAATAATATTTTTATTTTTGTTACAAAAATTTATAAATTAATAAAAACTCAATATAATAAAATAAATTTTATATATTTAATTTTACTATTTCAATTAAAACCTAAATTTTATATAAACTTTTAATAAATATATTTATTACATACTATTTTTTCAACCACACAATGGATGGATGTGACATTTACCATGCTTCTTCTTAATGATGTTTCTTAGCATGGCCATCTCAGTAGACCCTAATTTTTCCACTATAATTTTTGTAAAATTTAAATTTTACTCGGGGTCTAATAAAATTATAGTCCAAATATTAAAACTTAACTAAAACCCAAAATACCTCAAGCTCAAATATAATTCAAAATAAAAAATAAAAAATAAGAAAATGAAGAAAAAGAAAAAGACCTAACCTCTTCACCCTATGTGCCGCCTTAAGCGCCACCCTAGTCCTCTTTTGTCTACCACTTGTAAAAAGAAAAGATAGTAAATAATAAAAAAAATATTGTAACAAGGCTATAAAAGCCATCCTAAAACCAAATGTAAAGGGGGAGGAGAAAAAGAAAAAAAAACATTGTATTTTCACATAAAGATAAAAAATTCAAAGCAAAAAAATGTTGATTTTAATTTCTTGTATTCCCTTTGTTCATTTTTCATTTTTCATTTTGTTATTTTATTTTATTTTTTATTTTTATATATATATATATATATATATATATATATATATATACACATAATTTAATTGAATTACTTATTTGAATTCCCTTGCAAACATGTTTATATTTTTCCTTTAAATCTATTTATGTATACCATTTGTTCCCCAATTTTAACTTATACTTTGTTTATTTCAAACACTTGCCTATATTACTATTTTTTTAGATACAATGTTTATTTTAAGTTTTATGCTTTATGTATCTTGTTAATTGTTGGTAAGTAAATCTTGTTTCAAAATATTTTGTATAATTATTGATTTATATTATATAGTATGTCATTCAGATATTCTTTTGTATATTCTTACATGCTTGCATTTATATAATTCATTTATGTTACAACTTGCTAATATGTACATTATTCGTTTTAAAATTTTATATAGGTACACATTACTATTACTATGCACATAATATATATTATATATATATATACATTTTTGAATCTTGGTTTTAAATTATTTTGCATAACACTAACTTTAAATTTCCTCTTATAATACTTATTTTGAAGCTCATTTATATGTTAAACTTTATATGCTTTATGTATTATTTATTTTTATTTTTTATTTATTTTACAATCTATTGTAAATTTTTTGCATGTATTATCATTTATATATATATATATATATATATATATATATATATATATATATTTATATATAATTTACCTACTTTTAAATTGTTCAAGTTTATTTGTTTTAACATTTTTATTACCTTTTAAAATATTTTTCTTAAAATAGATTTTATTTAACCATTAGTTAGAAACGTTAAATAGTGTATGTGGTAAGATTATTATCATTGGGCATGTTTCGATTTTCATGTTTGTACTTTTCAAAAATTTGTATAATATATTATTGATATATGTTTTCCATATTTGTTACTTTGTTTGCATCCCCATGTATTATATTATGATTGAGATTGCCAACCTATTTGCCTGAAATCAACCTATTTGCTTGAAATTATTCATTTCATTTTCTTTGCTTCAAATGAATCGAATAAATACGTTGCAAGTTTGTTTCTATAATCACTCCCTTTTAAAAAATAAAAAAATAAAAAATAAAATTTCAAAGCGAGGTAATATTTCGTGTTTGGTAATTCAAGAAATTATGCCCTAAAGTGTTGGGTTTCGATTTTCTGTTTGACCAAATAAATATTCTCTCGAGATTTCGTCCATGTTTTTTTAAATTAAAAATAAGGCAATATTTCGAATTTAGGAAATTCAAGAAAATAGTACCCTAACTTACTAGGTTTCAATTTTTCTTGTTTAACCTAAATAACTAAATATCCTTTTGAAATTTCAAATGCATGAGTTTTGGAAATTATAAAATGATCTTGTATCGAGGATTTGAAATGTTGTGTCCTATCGTGCCGGGTTGCGCTTTTCATTTGTTCAAAACGATCAAGATCCCTTTGAATTTCACTCACGTTTTCTAAAACTCTTTAAAATGAAAGAAATGTTCGATGTTTAGCAATTCGGGAATAGTGCCCTATCGTGTTGGGTTGCAATCTCTGTTTGTTCAAAATAATCGAATGTCTCTTCGAATTTCACTCGTATCTTCTAAGGTGAGGCAATGGTCAATGTTTGGAAATTCGAGGAATCATGCTCTCTTGTCTTTGGTATCGATTTTCGTTGGACCAAATAGTTGGGCATCCTTTTGTTATTTTCAATTATAAATTTTCGAACGTCAAACAAGAAGATTTTTGGCAAAGGATTCGGGTTATTCAAATGTTATTAAAAGAACCACATTTCAAAAACATTTTTAATTTTAGATAAAAGGACATTATTTAATCGATTTGGTACCAATTTTGGGCGAACGAGGGTGCTAATCCTTCCTCATACGTGAATCAACTCGAGCCTATTTTCTCATATTTTCGTAGACTAAAATCATTGTTTTAGTAAACCAAAATGTTTTATTAAAACAACCCAAATTTCTAGGTGATCCGATCACACCTAAACAAGAAAAGATTGGTGGCGACTCCATTTTTGCTTTCCAAAAAGTCGATCAATCATTTTTACTTTGAAATATAAAAAAAATGGTTTCGACAGCTTGGCGACTCCACTGGGGACAATAAGAGAGTCAAGCCGCAAAATTGATTATTTTTTTGGTCCTTTTGTCGAAAATTTAAAATTTGGTTTTTAACAAATGATCATTTTACTTCATTTGTTTTGGTTCAAGTCCTATAGAATACTTTTGCATTGCATTGCATGACCGTTGTGGTCACACCTTTTAAGTGGGAGTGAGAAACTATGCTTTCGTGAGGTTTTCACCTCCGCATGGGCTAGGGGATCGCTTCCGGAATACATTCGTACTTATGTCTTCGTGAGGTTTTTACCTTCGCATGGGCATAAGGAAATGTATTCCCCTAAACTGAACTTGGTCCATATGAGCCTATAATGGGTGAGGACCGAGGAATCTGCTGGTTCGGGTACCCTTACTTTAGAATCGAGCCACATATAGAGACACCTAGGAGCTTACCCTAAGCAGAGCCACTCCGAACCCCTAGTGATCACCCGATTAGGTAATTTGTTGGTTGTTTATTTTGATACTAACGTGCTTTGTTTTTGTTTGTTCATAACTGCATTGCATTACATCATCATAGAAAGGAGGTGTTGATATTCAATTGCTAAATAGAACAATTTATCATAAGAAAATGAATTTCTTAATAACGCGGATTACAATACGGTTGTCTGAATTCGGTCCAAGTGAACACAACAGAAGAAGGCTAACAGTTCATGGAAGAAAACAAAACTTTACCTAAGGATTCAAGCTGATAAAGATTATCCAAAAACCGTCGCGTCTCGACTTTCTTAAAGGAGCTAATCAACATTGCGAGGATAGTAATTCGTGGCCTGGATCAAGCAAAAAGAAGCTAGTAGAGGCATTCATTGGAAGCTTGCAAGATTTGACTTTCATAAAGAAAGGGGATCAGTACCTTCGCCTCGAATACGAAAGCAAGGCCGTATACGTAATCTGTTTTATGAAAAAGAATTTGTTTTATAGAAAAGTTGTTCTAGGGTAATTGAATTCAAAATCAACATCTTTCTTTCCTTTGCATTCATCCCATGCATTTGCATTGCATTGCATCATATGCATTGCATTGCATCATTTGCATTAGATTTTCCCAAAACGACCCTAATTAGGTAAAATTATTTCAGAACTGACAAAAGATATGGACCAAAGGTTGGAGAGAATGGAGCAAAGGCAAATGCAAATGCAAGAGCAATTGATCGAAATTCAACAGGATATGCGAGAAATGCTAGAACTCTAAAGAAATATGATGGGCAAGTTAACCCATTTACTGGCCGGAGAATTTGAAAAAAGGAATGGCCTAGTGGTCAATAGTGAGGATGATGTTGAAGAGATCATCTATTCCCCAAGCTTTGCCCCAATAAGCGTCCCAACCCAACCAGACATGCAAGGGGTACCCGTTGTTATAGGACACCAATGTCAGACGGATACATCAGCACTGTTGAGCTTCTCGATGGGTTTAGGTTTTAACCCGAAAGATGATCAAGCTGAGCCAGTTGTTCTGGCAGAAACGAAGACAATAGGAGAGTGGACTTTAAAGGCCCCGAAGAAGAAGGAAAAGAAGGTAAATAGTACGAGTAGGTATAACAAGGGTCGTTCGGAGCCGGTTATAGTAGGCTGGCCAAGGTCAGTAACTACCAGCCATCAGACCTCCTCAAGGTAAGAACCCAATTGAAGACCGAGCTTAGAAAAACCCCAATACGCGCTCATTCCAATCACGTATGGAAAGTTGTACTGCGTTTTGTTCGACGCACATGTCGTATCCCCTTTTTACATGAAACCTATACTGCCCCCATATCCTAAATGGTACGATGCAAGCAGTCAATGTAAATACCACGCGGGAATCACGGGGCATTCCATCGAGAACTGTACCGCTTTTAAAAAGATTGTCAAAAGACTCACCAATTTGGGTATTGTAAAATTCGATGATCCCTCTAGAGCAGGAAATCGATTATCCAACTTTTCTGTTAAAGAGGCGAACATTATGAGTTTCATGCTGGATTGGGGTATGAGATTTAAGGGTGCATCGAGCTCGGAACTCTAATGCAAGGCCTGGTATTGGGAAACCCAAACATCAATGACGTATCAGAAGAGGGAACCCGGGAGTAGACTTTTTCAAGCTTCTGCCCTTACGTACTTAGGGTGTTTTAAACAATGGGACTGTGAAAAGGATCCTTTATTTTTAGAGCTAATCTAGAGTAATATTCAAAACAAGCTTGTTGTTTTAAGCCTAGAAGCAACAAGAATCCTTTTGTGAAATAAGCTTATATCCAAAATCTTTATTTCAATGAAATACATGTTTCAAGAATATTCTTTTATTCTTTCCATTTTATATTGCATAAACGACTATTCTTAGATTCTTTCATTCATGATTATACCATACAAATAATCATTATTAGAATAATTTATTCTTTGAATCGTCAGATTCACAACAGTCCCCAGTTATCAATGATGAGAGCGACGCTGTCATTGACTCTGAATCTCCTTTTGAGTGAAATATGGGCCTAAAGGGATCTCAACACTTTGAAGATGACAGAGATGTAGACTACTCTCTGATTTATTAAGGATGGTAGAGTAAGATGAAAACAGATCCTCTCTTACAAAAAGACAGTAAACAGTAGGCCTAGGACAAGAGAAAGAGGCAAACATCGGAGTCTGTATCACCACAAAGGCAAAGCGAGACGTCATTGACTCATTTCCAAGAATTTAAAGATTTTTTGCACGATCGTATCAAGATATGCCTGGCTATTAAGACGTGAGGATATTGCGGGGTTTTTGAATGACATATGCTAATGTCATATACTGTGGCCGAGCTAATCATGAGATTTGGGTTCTGCTGGTCCACCGTAGAAAAGGATTGCATTAGTATGCTGTAAATGCCAAATTTATGTAGACAAGATTCATATGTCCCTTCATTTCTCTGTAGATTTTCCCTATGTGGGGGCATGGAGGTTATGGGCCGATCTCTTTGAAAGCTTCTAACCAATATTGATTCACCTTTGGGGGTCGTCGATTACTCCGCGGAAAGGGTAAAAGTTGTTTCATATGCCAATGTCACTAGGTCGACAGTCATCAAATTCTAAAAAAAAAAAAAAAAAGGTGCCAACAAAGAGTGCCAGAAAATCATGTCTAACACAGTTGTACAATGTCAAAAGATTGCAGTCTGTTCAAAGATTAGGCGCTATATGGCAAATGCAAAGGCAAAGGCAAAAAAAAAAAGACCCAACAACAAATTAAAGATCATGGGGAAGATGACCGAGACTTGTAAAGATTGGCATAAAAAGTCACTATTTACCCTCTATGCTCATCGAACGTTGGCCAAGACCTTCACCGGGGCAGCGTATTTCATCAGTCTATGGGATAAAAATGATTTTAAAGAGGAGATTTCTTGTCTCTGAGTCTTGTCAAACCTGAAGGAGGATAAGGCAATCCCGATACGATCAGAAAGGAGGTTGAAAGCCATCCGCCATGGTCTAATGAACGATGTGAGCTTACGATGAAGATGTTCATCCTAGAGAATTCCACGAGAGGAACTTGATGTTGAAAAAGATCATTCCTATACGAAAAGACTTAAGAGAAAAGTGGATGTCAAACTGAGAAGGACCTTATGTAGTAAAAAAGACCTGTTTTGGAAGGGCATTAATATCGACCGAGATTGATGGCAAAGATTTACCCAAGTCGGTGAATTCGGATTTCGTCAAGAAGTATTTCATCTAGAAAATGAGAGGCCAAGGCGAAAACCCGCAAAGAGCGCTTTGAGACCTTCAAAAAAAAAGAGAAGAAAAATGAGAGGCCAAAGAGAAAACCCGCAAAGGGCGCTTTGAGACTAAAGGGGATTTGAGTTGAAAACTCGAAAAGGGCGACTCAAATTTGGATCAAAGTGGGGCATACAACAGTCTTGCTATACATGAATTAACAATGAAGAAGTATGCTACGTTTTGGGGCATCAACAAAGTGCTTTGAATCCCCTAAACACGTATTGAGCTCAGAAAAGTCCTTAAGAAGTTGGTACAGAGAAGCTCAAGCTGCGATATCTAGGGCACCTAGTTTTCTGTTCTACTCATTTTGAATTTGCTATATTTGATTAACTTATTCGTTTTGAGTTAATTTCCTTCTTATTGCATTTGCAATCTTTGATTAATTTATCCATTTCGAGCTATGCTCCTAATCAATTTCCTTCTTGTTCATTGTTTTGATCTTTTTCAAACATTTTGCATTGAAATAATGATTAATGGACTAATAACACTTTTACAAAAGAAGTTTTGCATGTTACTCTGGAAGTTTCTAAATAATACAAGAACCTGAAACAGGACTATTGTTTAGAACTCACCAAACCTAAGGGTTGGAAATATTATCTCTTTAGACTCTTTATTGGTTGAACCAAAAGACAAGACATTTTGTCAGTGATACAACCTCGACAAATGACGAGCAATGTCAACCTAAGTGTAAAAGAGGGTCATTCTCGAGAAAAGAAAATGATACTCTGCATTCATATACATCTGGTCATTACACCCAGGGAATAGTGTAACAGATCAAACTGATTGAAGATGATACAAATCCTATGCCTTTGAGTTGCAGCGGAATGGATAGAAGAAACCAAATGTTAGTAGGAGGCACAAACTTTATGTCCCAAAAGGTACAGTAAAAGGGACTCTGAAATTACAGTGGGGCAAGCTTGCTGAGCAAAATGTGATTATTTCTTTGACTTTTCTGTCAAGAATACTAGCCAAACAAGATGCCAGCGTAATACGTCAGCGATAATATCCTAATGAACAACAAACGATGATACCTTAAGCCTTTTTAAAAAAGGCTCATGACATTTCTACATTCATATAATAACACATCTAGTTAGGAGCATTTGATTCATTTCATAACATCCTAATTATTTGACATAAAGCAACACATTTAGTTAGGAGCATTTGATTCATTTCAATTATAGCATCCTAATTATTTGGCATAAGCATGGATACATGAAACTGATTTTACAGAGGACAGTGCAGTAGAATCGGTGAATTCACAAGTCTTAACCCCCTAAGCAGTAGGGCAACAAGTGAAGATATCCAAGATGATTTGGCATCTCAGATCGGCGGGGAGTAGATCGAAGACATAGCTAATTTGGCTTTCACGTGTTTACGTTAAAGCAGATCCAAGATGATTTGGCATCTCTGTATCAGGCAGGGAGCAGATCGAAGACATAGCTGATTTGGCTTTCACGTGTTTACGTTGAAGCAAATCCAAGATGATTTGGCATCTCTGTAGCGGTAAAGAGCAGATCGAAGATAGCAGATTTGGTGTCTCTATAGCGGCGGAGAGCAGATTGAAGATAGCAGATTTGGCGTCTCTGTAGCGGTGGAGAGCAGATCGAAGATAGCAGATTTGGCATCTCTGTAGCGGCGGAGAGCAGCAGCAGAGAGCAGATCAAAGATAGCAGATTTGGCGTCTCTGTAGCGGCGGAGAGCAGATCGAAGATAACAGATTTGGTGTCTCTGTAGCGACGAAGAGCAGATCGAATATAGTAGATTTGGCGTCTCTGTAGCGGCGGACAGCAGATCGAAGATAGCAGATTTGGCGTCTCTGTAGCGGCGGAGAGCAGATCAAAGATAGCAGATTTGGCGCCTCTGTAGTGGCAGAGAGCAGATCGAAGATAGTAGATTTGGCGTCTCTGTAGCGGCGGAGAGCAGATCGAAGATAACAGTTTGGCGTCTCTGTAGCGGCGAAGAGCAGATCGAAGATGATTTGGCATCTCTGTAGCGGCGAAGAGCAGATCGAAGATAACGGATTTGGCGTCTCTGTAGCAGCAGAGAGCAGATCAAAGATAACAGATTTGGCGTCTCTGTAGCGGCGGAAAGCAGATCGAAGATAACGGATTTAGCGTCTCTGTATTAGACGGGGAGCAGATCAAAGATAGCAGATATCGCCTTCCTGAGTTGCAGTGAAGCAGATTGAAGCCGTTAAGAGGCCATTTAAAGAAGATCAAGGATCAAGAACTCAAGACTCGGTGAGCTCGGGCAAAATTGGTCTTTTTATAGTCTTTACTCTATTCCTGTTAACACAGCAATGAGCAAAGAGGGGCAGCTGTAAGACCTAAATTTTGCCCTGGGCCCAATAAAATCACAGCCCAAATACCAAAACTCAACCAAATACAACCCAAAATAAAAAATAAAAAATAAATAAATAAATGAAGAAAAAGAAAAAAACCTAACCTCTTCACCTTATGTGCCGCCCTAAGTGCCGCCCTAGTTCTCTTTTGTCTACCACTTGTAAAAAGAAAAGATAGTAAATAAAAAAAAATGTTGTAACAAGGCTATAAAAGCCATCATAAAACCAAATGTAAATGGGGGAGGAGGAAAAGAAAAAAAAACAATGTATTTTCACATAGAGATCAAAAATCCAAAGCAAAAAAAAAGGTTGATTTTAATTTCTTGTATTCCCTTTGTTCATTTTTCATTTTGCTATTTTATTTTATTTTCTTTATTTTATATACATACATACATATATATATATATATATATATATATATATATACACATAATTTAATTGAATTACTTATTTGAATTCCCTTGCAAACATGTTTATATTTTTCCTTTAAATCTATTTATGTATACCATTTGTTCCCCAATTTTAAATTATACTTTGTTTATTTCAAACACTTGCCTATATTACTATTTTTTAGATACAATGTTTATTTTAAGTTTTATGCTTTATGTATCTTGTTAATTGTTGGTAAGTAAATCTTGTTTCAAAATATTTTGTATAATTATTGATTTATATTATATAGTATGTCATTCAGATATTCTTTTGTATATTCTTACATGGTTGCATTTATATAATTCATTTATGTTACAATTTGCTAATATGTACATTATTCGTTTTAAAATTTTATATAGGTACACATTACTATTGCTATGCACATAATATTATATATATATATATATATATATACATTTTTGAATCTTGGTTTTAAATTATTTTGCATAACACTAACTTTAAATTTCCTCTTATAATACTTATTTTGAAGCTCATTTATATGTTAAACTTTATATGCTTTATGTATTATTTATTTTTATTTTTATTTATTTTACAATCTATTGTAAATTTTTGCATGTATTATCTGCTTATGTATATATATATATATATATATATATTTATATATAATTTACCTACTTTTAAATTGTTCATTTCAAGTTTATTTGTCTTAACATTTTTATTACCTTTTAAAATATTTTTCTTAAAATAGATTTTTATTTAACCATTAGTTAGAAACGTTAAATAGTGTATGTGGTAAGATTATTATCATTGGGCATGTTTCGATTTTCATGTTTGCACTTTTCAAAAATTTGTATAATATATTATTGATATATGTTTTCCATATTACTTTGTTTTGCATCCCCATGTATGATATTATGATTGAGATTGCCAGCCTATTTGCCTGAAATCAACCTATTTGCCTGAAATTATTCATTTCATTTTCTTTGCTTCAAATGAATCGAATAAATACGCTGCAAGTTTGTTTCCATAATCACTCCTTTTAAAAATAAAAATAAAAATAAAATTTCAAAGCGAGGTAATATTTCGTGTTTGGTAATTTGAGAAATTGTGCCCTAACGTGTTGGGTTTCGATTTTCTGTTTGACCAAATAAATATTCTCTCGAGATTTCGTCCATGTTTTTTAAATTAAAAATAAGGAAATATTTCGAATTTAGGAAATTCAAGAAAACAGTACCCTAACTTACTAGGTTTCAATTTTTCTTGTTTAACCTAAATAATTAAATATCCTTTTGAAATTTCAAATGCATGAGTTTTAGAAATTATAAAAATGATCTTGTATCGAGGATTTGAAATGTTGTGTCCTATCATGCCGGGTTGCGCTTTTTCATTTGTTCAAAACGATCGAAGATCCCTTTGGAATTTCACTCACGTTTTCTAAAAACTCTTAAAATGAAAGAAATGTTCGATGTTTGGCAATTCGGGGAATAGTGCCCTATCGTGTTGGGTTGCAATCTCCTGTTTGTTCAAAATAATCGAATGTCTCTTCGGAATTTCACTCGTATCTTCTAAGGTGAGGCGATGGTCAATGTTTGGAAATTCGAGGAATCATGCTCTACTGTGCTAGGTATCGATTTTTCGTTGGACCAAATAGTTGGGCATCCTTTTGTTATTTTCGAATTATAAATTTTCGAACGTCGAAACAAGAAGATTTTTGGTACAAGATTCGGGTTATTCAAATGTTATTAAAAAGAACCACATTTCAAAAACATTTTTAATTTTAGATAAAAGGACATTATTTAATCGATTTGGTACCAATTTTGGGCGTAACGAGGATGCTAATCTTTCCTCATATGTAACCGACTCCCGAGCCTATTTTCTCATATTTTCGTAGACCAAAATCATTGTTTTAGTAAACCAAAATGTTTTATTAAAACAACCCAAATTTCTAGGTGATCCGATCACACCTAAACAAGAAAATATTGTTGGCGACTCCATTTTCGCTTTCCAAAAAGTCGATCAATCATTTTTACTTCGAAATATAAAAAAAATGGTTTCGACAGTTTTCTTTTTTGGCTGAATTGTTAGATTTGACCCATCGATAAGGGTTACAGAACAATGATCTCTTTTAAGCCCACCTTAGGCATAATAAAATTGAACTGAATTGTGTCGAGATTGATCTTAATAAGTTATTGATATTATTTTTTTATTATAATTTCATATCAACTATATCTATATCTATATTATTATTTAGAAATTATATGGATTATCAAGTTCTTATTCAAGGAAAGAAATGTATTTGAAGATTGTCTAGTTTAATAATAAATAAAATATTTTTAAAAATATAGTTGCTTTTATTTTTAATTAACATATTGTGTATTAAATTATATTTTCTTGTAAAAATAGGATAATTAGGTAATGTTTAATTATTGAGGATAATTTTTAAAAATTAAAACTAACTTGATACAATGTATGATGGTTAAGGGCTAAATTAGTTACTATGCATATTTTAAAAATTGTCATGTCATCTTTCCTTTAACTATTTAACAACGGGTGACTAAAAATGAAAAAAATCGAATAGTTGATCCCAAAAATCGGGAGTTAATATAATCGGGTTTGTGAATTGAGAGAGAAAGTGGCCATGCCCTAATTGTTGAGATTATTTATGCGTTTTTAGGAAATAAATGAGATATTGGTTTGTTGGATAACTGTTAGTGAAACGTTCCTTGAAATCCAAGTTCAAATGTCTTCTCTCGTACCATTTTTATTATTTTGCAAATTTTGCCTCAAACCCTAGTATGTAATATGCCTTGTTTTTAAAATAAATATTGAAAAATTATTTCAAGTATGAGTAATTGGCCTAGGGGTTAAATGAAAAATAAGGAAGCATGGAAATTAGATTAAGGTCCTAAATTTGAATCTTTTCCCTTGCAAAATAATTAAGTTTTACAAAATCCCTTATTTTTTTTAATGTATGTGTCGTCCATACCCTTGAACCCTAGGTATAAATACAACTTTTTCTTATATTTTTCAGCCTTTAAGTCAATTTTTTCCTACCCTAGCTGTCGAAACCATTTTTAAATCGAGTTTTGGAAAATGGGAATTGACTTTAAGAAAAACGAAAACGGGAGGCGCCACCAATCTTTTTAGATGTGATTGGATCACCTTATAAAATGTTTTGTTTTAAAACATTAATTTTGGTCTACTGAAAGTCGAGAAAACAGATTCGGAGTTTGAGTTCACGTACAAGGAAGGGTTAGCACCTCTAACGCCCAAAAATTGGTACCTAATTGATTATCAAGTGTCTTTAATGTCGGAAATTTGAAAGTTTTAAGATGCAAACCTCTTTTAATTAGAATGTCTCAATTTTGAAAATTAAGGCTCACTTATTTCAAACGAGTCAAAACATCACATCCAAGAAGTTAGGACACAACATTTTAAAACCTTCAAACTAAGCTCGTCTTTTGAAAATTTCTATCTCAAACAACAAAACGCCATATCCAGAAGTTAGGACACTATGTTTTGAAATCTCGAAATAATTGTTTAAGTTTTGAAAACTCAAAATCACTTAGAAGGGTGCTTGACTATTCAATTCAACGAGAAAAGTCGCAACCCAAAGAAGTTAGGGCACTACCTTTCTCAAGTTTCCAAACATCAAGCATTGCCTTTTATTTTTTTAAAAAACCTTGGAATATTATTTTAAATGACGTTTTAGGATGACATATTAATGCATCATGAAGCATAGATGTACACAATATTCTAACATTTCCATACAAACATAAATAATATCATGAAGACAAAACTAAATAACATGAACATACGTTTAATGAAAAAAATCATACTAGGGTAAATATAAGATAATAAACAAATAAAAACATGAGTAAACTAAAAGAAAAACATAATACATGCAAAATTATACAACAATATATATCATAAAATAGCACATAAAAGAAATAATTAAACATAGCATATAAAAAATGAAACTATGCACAAATAAGATAAATGACATGCACTAAAAAATGAATAAATAGAACATTTACAAATTATAAAAATATAATGCAATAGTTCAAAATACATGAAATGATAATATAATATATATACATGCATAGAAAATATATATTTGAAAATAAACTATATAAAAGGTTAAATATTATAATATATAAAATACATAATCAAATGTATAAAAGATAGGAATAAATATACATATTTGAAAAATGAAGAAATTAAAATAAAAAGGTTGAAAAACTAAGATAGAGCATTTAATAAAATAAGAACAAACCACGCATAATAAGAATGCAAGAGGGAGAGAAATTTGAGTGAATGCTCTCAAGAATTCTTATTGCTTCCCAAAACTTAAGTGATTTACAATGAAGGGAGAGGCCTCTATTTATAGTTGAGCCTCCCCAAATCCAACGGTACAGATCAATTACATCAACGGTTAAGATTAAAGGATATCTACAAATTAAATTTCTAAGATTACAAAATCATATCATCTAAGATTGCATATCATATCTAAGATTGCAATCATATCTAAGATTGTATCATATCTAAGATTGCATATCACATTTAAGATTGTATATCATTGAAGATTATATTTCCATATGAGTCAAGCTTGTAGATGGACCTTAAATCTTTTCAAGTAATGGGCCATTCCGATCGGGCCAAATTATATTTGTAATTACGGACTAAACTTGGACTTTTTTTGGGGGGTTTATTATTTTTATTTTTGGACTTATTTCTGGGCCCGGGAAAAATTGAGTGTCTACAGCTGTCCCTCTTTGCTCATTGCTGTGTAACAGGAATAGAGCAAAGACTATAAAAGGACCAATTTTTCCCAGGCTCGCCAAGTCTTGAGTTCTTGATCCTTGATATTCTTTAAATGGCCTCTTGACGGCTTCAATCTGCTTCACTGCAACTCAGGAAGGCGATATCTGCTATCTTTGATCTGCTCCCCGTCTAATACAGAGACGCCAAATCTGTTATCTTCGATCTGCTCCCCGTCTAATACAGAGACGCCAAATTTACTTCTTCAATTTGCTCCTCGTCTAATACAGAGATGCCAAATCTGTTATCTCCAATTTTCTCCCCGTTTAATACAAAGATGTCAAATCTGTCATCTTGGATCTGCTTCGATGTAAACACATGAAGGTCAGATCTGCTATGTCTTCGATCTGCTCCTCGTCTAATACAGAGATGCCAAATCATCTTGGATCTGCTTCAATAAAGGTCCAATATGTTGTGTCTTCGATCTACTCCCCGTCTAATACAGAGATGCTAAATCATCTTGGATATGCTTCAATGAAGGTCAGATCTGCTGTGTCTTCGATCTGCTCCCCGTCTAATACAGAGATGCCAAATCATCTTGGATTTGCTTCAACGTAAACACGTGAAAGCCAAATCAGCTATATCTTCGATCTGCTCCCTGCCAATACAGAGACGCCAAATCATCTTAGATTTGCTTCAACGCAAACAAGTGAAAACCAAATCAGCTATGTCCTCGATCTGCTCCCTGCCAATACAGAGACGCCAAATCATCTTAGATTTGCTTCAACGCAAACACGTGAAAGCGAAATCAGCTATGTCTTCGATCTGCTCCTTGCCAATACAGAGACGTCAAATCATCTTAGATTTGCTTCAACGTAAACACGTGAAAGCCAAATCAACTATGTCTTCGATCTGCTCCCTGCCAATACAGAGACGCCAAATCATCTTAGATTTGCTTCAAGGTAAACACGTGAAAGCCAAATCAGCTATGTCCTCGATCTGCTCCCTGCCAATACAGAGACTCCAAATCTGCTGTCTTTGATCTGCTCTCTGCCAATATAGAGATGCCAAATCTGTTATCTTCAATCTGCTCTCTGCTAATACAGAGATGCCAAATCTGTTATCTTCGATCTGCTCTCTGACAATACAGAGATGCCAAATCATCTTGGATCTGTTTCAGTGTAAATACTTGAAAGTCAGATCTGCTATGCTTTAGCCTATTACCCTACTGCTTAGGGGGTTAAGGTGCACCAATCTTTATTGTCCCTTGAAGGACACAACCTGTATAATGTGTATGAATTCATGCCTATTGATTAGGATGCTTATGATTAAAATGGGTCAAATGCTCCTAATTAAACCTGTTATAATGCAAAATGTTTATGAATATGACCCCTATTCAAACGTCACTACTCATTCTTTCATCAAAGCTCATACTTATTTCTCTCAAAATATCATTCTTTACTTAGCCATGGGTTTGTACCGTTCTTCAAATGCTATGACCCATCAAAGATATTTGTAAGATAATTCTCTCTTAGGATCGAATCGTTTGATTTGTCCAATCATCATTTTGGACCAAAGAAAGAATTCCCTCGAGTTCTTTCGAATCTCACCTACGTGAATTCCTTGAACAATTATTCTATTTTAGTTTCTTGTATTTTCTAGAAACTTACAGAGTAATGATCAAAACTTCATTTGTGAAAATTGTTTAGTTCATCTATCATTATTTTAATGCAACATACTTTAAGAATATTGGAAGATGAATTTAATCTTGAGAATAATTAGATTTGAATAAATTTGTCAAAATACCAAGGAAATTAATCAAAGCCTATCTTTGAGAAGAAAAGAATCTAAAGATAGCAAACAGACAAAAGTTAGATGCCCTAGATATCGCCGCTTGAGTGTTTATATGCCAGCTCCATAAAGACTTTCTTGAATTTAACATGTGTTTAAAAGATCCAAAGTACTTTGTTGATGCCCCAATATGCAACGCGCTTCACTATTCGTTGAATCAGATATAGCAAGATTACCGTATGCTCTTCAAAATTTGAGTCGCCTTTCGGTTTTCAACTCAAAACCCTTTGGTCACAAGGCGCCTTTATGGGTTTTCACCTTGGCCTCTCTATTTTTTATTTTTTTTCTTTTTTTTTAAATAGAAGTCCCAAAGTGCCCTTTGCGGGTTTTCACCTTGGCTTCCCTTCTCCTTCAGACAAAGTACTCCTTGACCGAGTCCGAATTCACTGGATCAGATAAATTATTTCTATCCATTTCTTGTCAAAATCAGTGCACCTCTAGAGAAAGCCCTCTTTGCAACATATAGCCCTTCCCAATTCGGTATCCTTTTGCATGAGAAGGATCTCTTTCAGCACAAGGTTTCCTTTATGGAATTCTTTTGGACGAACCTTCTTTGTCATAAGTCTGTGTCATCCATTCTTGGTACATTTGCTTAGGATGAATACTTTCAAGTTAAGTTTACTAGAGGTATTCAATTCTTGACTCCATCAAAGCTTGGAGGAAAAATCTTGATTCATAAACCCATAGAAAGGGATTGCCCCAGTAGCAGTCCTGGTTGTTGTTTGTCAAACCCTACAAAAAGATGGTTCAATGATTCTCATCAGACAAGAATGAAGTTGTTGACTTTATCCTTCAACCTGAAAAGCTGAGGTACAGAGATTACTCCCGGAGCATACATCCTACCATGACTCGATGATGTTTCTGAAGCATCCCTAATCTTCATAAATTGCCCCCAACCGTGAAGTCGCCAAATGAGCGTAGTAAATAGGAGCCACAACAAATATGGTCGTGGTGCTCCTTTGATACATATATGATAGAGAATGAAAAACTCTTGCGATCATCACCAAAACCCAGCCTGGTCTAAGAGAACATGATAGTGAGTCTGCCTCGTGATTCCAATCATTCCAGCATGGGTACCAAGGTAAAAATCATTGTTCTTTGGATGGCATACTTTGTTGTCAATGACAGTACCATGTAGCACATTGTCAGAAGATCCCTACTGGAAAATAAACTTGGTATGATGGTTTTTCGTACAATAATAACTACAATCTTTAGGGTTCCACTTCTCGTCAAGGAACTTGCAAGCCTCAATAACTTGATCAAAACTTGATTGAATTGAGACTCGCTAACCCTATCCCTGAAAATAATGATTTGATCAGGTTTCCTCTTCCCTGAACTTGTTTAGAAGTCTAAGAGAGCTTCATTCATGATGCCGTCATCCACTTTGTCAGAAACTGGTTTTGAAGAAAAAATCTATCATTTTAAGCTTCAGAGACTGTGTACGGCCTGATGCCCCATAGCTGAAAATCAATGGCCACCGCCTGGAGCTAACCATCGCAGCTATTGACGACACATCAGACTGCTCAGGAAAGCCAAACAATGTACCCATTCTAAGGATGATGGTTGGAACCTTTGAAAAAACTGGAATTGAAGGTGTTTGCCCCAGCGTAAGCATAGAGAGTAGGCGGTAGTTTCTTATGCCAATTTTTACCAATCTCAGTCATCTTCTATAATTTGTTTTTTCTTCTTTTTCTTTTCTTTTGGCAACCTTTGTTGTACTGTGGTATGGCGCATTATCTTTGAAAAGACTACAAACTTTTGGCATTGTGCAGTTATATATAATATATATATTTTTTTTGAAATGGATGACTTTTGACTTTGTAATATTTGCATATGAAGCTATCTCCCCTTCTTAATAGAGTAGTTGACGTCCACAAAGATGAGTCATTGTTAGCTTGAAACTTTTGACGAGCTCGGGCCCATAACATACATGCCCCATAAGTCTTGACTCCTTTAAATTTGGCATTCATTGTACAACTGATGCGATCCCTTTCCATGGCAGACCAACAGTGCCCCAAAACTTCATGTTTATCCTGGCAATTGCAAATCCTCCTGCATGCGTCTTTGGACCACATTTTTGAATTCCCATAATAGTCTAAACAAGGTCTTGTTTTGTCTCCTCAGCTAATTCCAATTTCGCAATCTTTCCTTCCTCTAAGGCTATATTTCCTACCACCACTTCATGGGGTAAAAACCATTTTCAACAAATTCAGAAACAAGTCACAATTTCTGTCACCTTCAAAGTACTGAGATTCTTCTAAACACATATCACACTCAAAAGGAACTCTGAATCTATAGTATCGTTGCCCGTGTCATTGATATCTAGGGATCTATGATAGGCATACAAAAAAATATACAAGGAATAAATGAATTCAAGAATGACTATTTACATGAAATGAAAATTTATAAAGAATGTCAAAGGTCAAAAGAATCAGAATGCAATAATATTTACTCGGATAAATAATAAAAGTATGTTTTATTGAAAATAAAAATGTCTGAACATGAGCCCACTTCTCAAAAGAAATCTCATTACTCCTAGGCTTTAGAGCAACAAGAGTGTTCTGAACATTACTCCGTAAAATTCTTAAAGGTTACAGGAAGTTCTTCCACAGTCCAATTGTTTAAAGAACTTCCCGGTTCGTAGGGCAAATGCCCTCAAGGTTTCTTTGTTCAGTCACTTCCTCATGTATGACATTGATGGGAAGATTTTCATTTCCAAACACCCTTTCTTCGGGTAAGCTATCCCTCCTAACACAAAAGTCGAGGATATGTAAGGGAACGTCGTTAATTCCCATTCAACTTCTTTTTCACTCAGCCGTGACCCTCTTCTCTCTCTCTCTTTTTCTTTCTCTTTTTAATAACTTTAACTAATTAAGGTCTTTTTATAATTTTGAATGCAAATGATGCAATGAAATGCTATAAGATGCAAATGAATGCAAAAGGTATCGATCTCGATTCAATCTCATTTAGAAAAATTTATTTAGAAAAAGAATATCTTTACATATAAATGGATTACAAATACGCTTTCACCCTAATGCCTAAGGTTTTAACTCTATCTAATAAAAGGGCTAACTGTTGACCTACATCCGACGATGACTCATGCATCATACTCAATACGTCAGCTCGTACTGCCAAGTCTCGAACGTGTTCAGTTACCTCTCAGATTTGAATTATGGCTTCTCCAATAAGGTAATCTCTATCTCTGACTTGTTCTTTAGACTGGTGCAGTTTTCCCTTTAAATGATCCTTTCGTGCCTCAAGCTGCTCGATAAAAAGCTTACTATCTTGCAATGTTGATTCCAACTCCTCAACTTTACCTTTTAACTTCTTTACCTCTACCGTGGAATCACGACTTCGTTACAGATGAAGGGATCGCCCAAGCTCAGTCACCCTAATTTTTAACCCTTGATTTTCTTTCTCTAAGGTCAAATTCCATAATTGCACCTCTTGGAACTTTCTCTCCCAATATTCGACTTTGGACTTTTCCCCTCAGACCTCTTTCTGCAACTGATCTGAAGACCCTCCTATTCCCGCTTTCTTCAAGGATACTTGTGCCCTTTTGTAGTGCTCCTTTAAATCATCTCGATCTTTCTCTATCTTTCTCTTTTCCTTCTTTACCTTCTTGACCTCCATCTTTTGTACATCGACGTCTAGGTTCAAGTATATATTTTCTTCCTCGAGCTTTGCTATCCTCTTCTCGAGCTCCAAGTTCTTTCCCTCAAACTCTTGCTTCATAATTTCTAACTCTGAAAGCGTCACTTGCAAATATTCCTCTATCGGTCGAGGTCCTTCCACGCTTGGCTTAGGGATGTTATCATTAATCCTTCTACCTTTCCACTTGACGTACTCCGGAGTCGTAGTAGAGCTAATAACTACTCCCTTTAATCGTCAAGTCTTGTTCCAAGCACTAGAGATCTCACTGACCTTCCTCTTGTAGTCAACTCCTCTATACATGAACTCACTCTGAACCAAATCGTAAGTTGCCGGTATGAACTGTCTCAATCCATGCTGCCTCAGTATAAGCAAAGGGGCATAACCAATGGCACCCCAAATTCCCAACAGATGGACCCAATTAAAACTGCCACATCGGTAAAGAATCTCACCAGGAATCATCCATGGAGCCCTCCACTCTACGTCCTTTGACTGTAGATTCTGAAGTAGCGCTATCCAACTTTTTTTAGGAACATCAACTTCCCTAGTTGAAGCTGCTATGTCCTTCAACGGGGAGTAATCCTCGAAGAAGACCCGACAAACCACCCTATCTATCAAACGGAAGTGACTGTAGAACCAAGCTAAAAGTAACTGAGCACAACCAACAAACCTACCCGCACTAGCCCTCTTACATGCATTCAATGACCTGAATGTCTCCGCCAAAATCACAGGAACAGGAGTGACCCGCTTGCTAAGTCGATGGAAGAGATCCGTGGTGGCCTCATCCACATATCCCAAGGCCTTGGGGAAAACCATCAATCTATATAAGCTTAAGGCAAATATGTCTACCCTCTTCGTGTAACACCCCGAACCCGAGACCATCGCCGGTGTCGGACACGAGGGGTTAACAAGCCAAGTTCACATGTTTTGCCACCAATTTGACATTTCCAGTCAGGCTGGAAAACTGCGTCACCGTCGCCTTAAAAATCATATCTCGAGTTTCAAAACTCAGAAACTGGTTTCGTAAATTTTCCCTGAATTTAGACTCATATATCCATCCATGGATTTATTTCTAGAATTTTTGGTTGGGCCAATTGGTACAGTTTATTAGTTAAAGTCGCCCATGTTACAGGGATCGACTGCTCTGACCTTCGCGCGCTATAACTTGAATATCTCTCTGTACAGGGCTTTAATACTGGTGTCGTTTGTTTCTAATGAAACTAGACTCAAAATTGAATCTGTACATATAAGGCATGACTCCTAATTCTTTCTGAATAATTTATAGTAAATTTTTAAAGTTGCGACAGGGGACCCAGAAACCGTTCTGGCCCTGTCTCACAATAGCTTTCATATCTCTTAACCTGTAACTCCTATGACCATTTCGTTTCTTCCATATGAAAATACACTCATCAAGGTTCATTTACATAGCTTATTCACTATTTAATACTATTCCTACAAATTTTGGTGATTTTTCACATTCACTTCACTGCAGCTGGCAGCTTCTGTTTTTAAGGTAGGTCTTACCTATTTTGTAGTCTCCATGAACCAACTAGTCTTGCCATACATAGGTTCATATATGATCATTTTAACCATACCAATGGCTGATCATGTGACCAACATTCCCATTTCCAATCCATAATCACATCATGACACCATATATATACATACAAACCAAAAATAGTCTAAGTTCATGCTTCCTTTTACGAGCCATTTTCGCATGGCCGATACATATACATCACCACATTTTTAAACCAACAAGGGTAGTCCTATACATGCCATTTCAAAGTTCAAACAAAATTTATACCAAAATAGAGGCGTTGATAGTGTGGATGACTTCGACTTTATTGATCCCGAATCCGATTGCTATCGAATAAATCTATAAAACAGAGAGCCAAAGCAACGGGTAAGCATTTTATGCTTAGTAAGTCTCAAGGAATATAATCAGCTTTAATTAAAGCAATACATTCACATAACCAAATGCATCATTCCATTAATACACATTCACATAGTCATTCTTACTTCACACTTCATCATTATATACTTTCACAAAGTATCGATCAATTCAATAGCTGAAATTCGTTAGACGATTGAGCGAATATTGCTCAAACATGTCGACTTTCCAATGCACATATAAACGTACCTTATTCTTTGGGCTTTTCGAGCGCATTTAATTGAATTCATTACAGCAACCAACACTCACCTCCAGCCCAAGATTCTTCGGAATATAACCGGATATAACCACGTGCACAAATGCCTTCGGGTCTTAGCCCGGATAGAATGACTCGCACGAATGCCTTCGGGTCTTAGCCCGGATGTAGCCACTAGCACAATTGCCTTCGGGTCTTAACCCGGATATAATTTCCAGCATTAACGTCTTCGGGGCTTAGCCCGGATATCATTCAATTTCTCATGCGCACATACATCAATAATCATTGGACATACATATTTCATTTTTCGTTACTAAGGCTCAAACACAATTATGATCACTAGCATAATCGCCTTCGGGACTTAGCCCGGGTATCATTCAAATACTCATACACACATAATCAATAATCAATACACATCCATACATCATTTCACATAATTCAAGTAGGGTCACTTCTTGAGGACTTACCTCGGATGTTGTCGAACGGCTTTTACGGCTATTCGATCACTTTCTCCTTCCCCTTGTCCAATTGTGGCCCTCTAAGCTCTTGAGCTAATTCAAACAAATTCAATTTATTAAAACCTCATTGGGCTAGCTTATGGCCGAATATGACAAGGAGTTTAAATGGTCATATGGCCACCCTTTAGCTTGAATACACAATGGTCATGCACATTTTATACTACATCAAGCAATTCAATACAATTTATTCGAGCATCAAGGAAAAGCTAAGGCCTTCAATAGGCTACCCAAGGTCAATATTCATGTACATGTTGAGGCCAATTATGCACTTAATACCTCACAAAAACAGCATGCATTTTACTAGTTAATGCTTTGCATATTGTAGCTCAAAACTTATAATATAGCATCAAGCACTCATATGTGTGCTAGGCCGAATGTGCTTGCAATTTCACAATTATTCTTCAACATCTTCTTCTTTAAACAAACATATTCATCACTTCCTTCATAACCAAAACATCATGTGCAAACATATATATACATATATGAGCATGGCCAATTTCAAGGTGTCCATAGCCATCCAAAACACAAATTTTAACTAACATGCAAGAAGCATGAATCATGCTCATGAATGCATCATGGCCGAATATGACAATCATGCCCCTTTTTAACTTCAATCATGGTTGAACAAAAAGAAAACTCAAAATCTTACTCAAGAGTAGACAATCCATCATTGCATGCATCATCATCAAGCTTCACACTTAGCATGCAATGGCTTTATCACCATAACAACTTTGGCCAAATACCATTTCCATGGCATAACAAAGATTTGAGCCATGGCTAACATGCACATCAAGTTAGCAACCAAAACATGCATGAAACTCCCAACACAACCTCATACATACCTTAATCTTGATGCAATTTAGCCAAATCTCCTTCTAGATCTCTTCTAAACCAAGCATGAAGCAAAAATCCTCCCCTTTTCCTTAGTATTTTCGCCAAGAAGTGAAAATGGATGGACAAAATTTCTCCTCTCTTTTCCTCTACTCACGGCAACAAGGCATCCAAGCTCATCTTTCTTTTTTTTTTCATTTTTTATGCTTATTTTATTATAATACTTCCTACATAACTCACTAGCCAAACATGTTGGAAACATGTTTTCCTTGCCCATAATTTGTCATGGCCGGCCATCCACCTTAGGAAATGGGATAATTGACATGCAACTCCATTTATTTCACTTCATGCATTATTAGGCCACTTAAAATACACCTATCACATTTTCAAGTCCTAGCACATGGGTCCTTTCTTATAAATTTGCACCTAATTAATAAAAATCAAGACACGAAATATTTACGCATACAAATTCCACATACAATAAGCATGAATATAACACCTAATTATTCTTAGACTCGGTTTCGTGGTCCCGAAACCACTCTCCGACTAGGGTCACATTAGGGTGTCACAACTCTCCCCACTTAAGAGATTTTCGTCCCCAAAATCTTACGGTAAATAGGTTTGGATATCGCTCTCTCATAGAGTTCTCGGTCTCCCAAGTAGCTTCTTCTATCCCGTGCTTGAGCCATAACACTTTCACTAGCGGAACCCGCTTGTTTCGCAACTCTTTCACTTCTCGTGATAGGATACGAATCGGTTCTTCCTCATAACTCATATTAGCTTGGATTTCAATTTCGATGGGCTAATCACGTGTGATGGATCGGATCTATAGCGTCAAGCATCGAAACATGAAAGACATCGTGAACCTTTTGAGTTCAGGGGCAAAATCAAACGATATGCCACCGGACCGACTCGCCGGATATCTCATATGGCCCAATGAACCTCGGGCTCAGCTTGCCCTTACTACCGAATCGAGTATCTTTTCCAAGGCAATACCTTGAGAAACACTTTATCACCCACCGATACTCGATATCCTTACGCTTCAGATCCGCGACGACTTCCGACGATCGGAGGCTATCTTCGACTTTCACGGATTACTTTCACTTTCTGCTCAGATCTCTAACCAAATCCACCTCAAAATCTTGCTTTCACCAAGCTTAGTCCAAAACAATGGTGTACGGCATTTATGACCGTACAAAGCCTCGTAGGGTGCCATCTTAATACTTGATTGAAAGTCGTTGTTGTGTTTAATTCAATCAACGGCAAATATCGCTCCCATGAACCACTAAAATCGAGGACGCAACATCTCAACATATCCTCAAGTATCTGAATTATCTGCTCGGATTGACCATCGGTTTGGGGGTGAAAGGCGGTGCTGAAATGCAACTTGGTACCCAAAGCTTCTTGCAATTTTTTCCAAAATCGCGAGGTAAATCTCGGATCTCTATCCGACACGATGGAAATAGGCACCCGTGTAATCTCACAACTGAGAAACGTACAATTCGGCTAGTTTGTCCATTGAAAATCCGACGCACGGGACAAAGTGGGCCGACTTAGTCAATCTATCTACCATGACCCAAACCGCATCCTTCTTACTTGTCGACAATGGCGGTCCGGATACAAAGTCCATTGTGACTCGATCCCATTTCCACTCGGGTATCGTGATTGGTCAAGTAATCTCAAGGCACCGATGTTCCGCTTTCACTTGTTGACATATTAAACATCTCAAACAAAGTCGAGATGTCTCGCTTCATACCATGCCACCAAAACCGACGTTTCAAATCATTGTACATCTTCGTACTCCGGGTGGATTGCCATTCGCTACAATGGGCTTCATTCGAATTATCGAAATGAGTTCAATTCTTTGGAACACATGACGACTTTTTGAACCTCAAACAATTGTCATCATCGATTTGAAATTCGAGTCCTTGTTCGGAACACACTCAACCCGCTTTTGCACCAACTCGTCGTCGACTTTTCGAGCTTCTCGAATTTGATGTATCAATAGTGGTTTGGCTTTCAATTCAGCTACTAACACACTATCGGATCGGACAGATAAGTGCATCGCTCATCGCTCAGAAGTTTAATAATGATTTACGACTCAAGGCATCCGCAACCACATTCGCCTTTCCCGGTGATAGTCAATGACCAGCTCGTAATCCTTTAACATGTTTCGAGCCAACGCCTTTGTCGCAGATTTAAGTCTCTTTGGGTCATCAAATATTTGAGACTTTTGTGATTCGAGTACACATGGCACCTTTCACCAAATAAGTAATGTCGCCAAATCTTTAAGGCGAACACGATGGCGCCAATTTGAGATCATGAGTCGGATAATTTTTCTCATGTGGCTTTAATTGCCTCGACGATAGGCCACAACTCGACCTTCTTGCATCAATACACAACCTAACCCAAGTAGGGAGGCGTCGCTATAGATGACAAACTCTTTGCTTCGGACTCGGGTTGCACTAGAATTGGGGCTTCACCAAATAAGTTTTCATTGATCGAAACTTTTTGACATTTCTCCGTCCATTCAACTTAACATCCTTTTGGAGAAGCTTCATCGGCGTGGCTATCGTTGAGAAACCTTTACAAATCGTCGGTAATAACCTAAGAAGCCCCCAAAAGCTCCGAACCTCAAGAATATTTCTGAGGCTTCCAATTAAGTATGGCTGAAATTTTATTCGGTCGACTCGAATACCCGATGCGATACCACATGACCCAAGAAGCTAACCTCTCTTAACCGAACTCACACTTCTTGAACTTAGCATATAATTGCTTATCCCGTAAAATTTGCAACACTAACCGCAGTGTTCAAGATGTTCGGTCTCATTTCTTGAATAGACCAAGATGTCATCAATGAACACGACTACTAATCGATCCAAATATGGTCTCAAGATCCGATTCATTAAATCCATAAATACCGTAGGGCATTAGTGAACCCAAACGGCATCACTAGGAACTCATAGTGACCATATCTCGCTCAAGGCGTCTTGGGTACGTCCGAATCTCGGATTCGCAATTGATAATAACCCGATCTCAAATCTATTTTCGAGAACACCGAGGTTCTTCAGCTTGATCGAACAAGTCATCGATACGCGGTAACGGATATTTGTTCTTTATCGTCGCTTTATTGTCGACGATAGTCGATGCACAACCGCATGGTTCCATCCTTCTTTTCACGAACAAATCTTGGCGCACCCCAAGGCGAGAAACTCGGGCGAGCAAAACCTCTATCCACCAATTCTTGCAACCGAGCTTTCAACTCCTTTAATTCCATTGGTCCATACGACACGGAGCTATCGAAATTGGAGTGGTACCAGTACCAATTCGATGCCAAATTCTATTTCGAACAGTGGTAAACCCGCAATTCTTTGGGAAAACATCCGGTATTCACAAACCACGGCACAGATTCGGTTTCTTTTCGATTCCTTGTCATCGAGCATGTACGCAAGGTACGCTTGCACTTTTCTTACATATTTCGGGCCAACATCACGATATTACAATGGCAACCCTTTAAGTCCGTAGACTCAACCCGAATTATCTTGTTATTCGCGCTCCTCAAATCGATAGTCTTGCTCTTGCAATTTACAACCGCATCGCATGGTCAACCAATCCAAACCAAGAATAACGTCGAACTCATCGAACGGCAAAAGCATCAAGTCCGCCGGAAAACAAGAACCTCGGAACACTAGGGGACTTTTCTTGCACACTTTGTTGACAAGCACGTAATGACCCAAGGGTTTGACACCAATTACAAACTCAAGAGACTCAATAGGCAAAGTCTTTATGGATGCTAAGGTTTCACATATATATGAATGAGTAGAACCAGGTCAATCAAAGCAATCACATTTGTATTGAAAAGAGTGAAAGTACCGTAATGACATCCGGAGAGGCAAGATCCTCGGCGCGCGCGTATGGCATAAGTCCTAGCAGGAGCACGAGCCTCAGATCTGATGGTAGCATCTCTAGATCCTCTCTGACCGCCACTGACATTGCCCATATTTCTAGGTGGCCTACCTCGAGCAGTGGTAGCACCCGGGTTTCCACTCTGACTTACATTCTGTTCATGCATCCTCGGGCAATCCTTCATAAAGTGGTCGGCCGATCCACACTTATAGCAGGAGCGATCACGAAACCAACAGCTCCCCGAATGCCATTTGCCACAATGTAGACACTCCCTCTCTCGGCGATCATTTCCACCATCGGCGATCAAGTGACTCGTGTGGTCACAGGGTCGATCGCGTCCTCGCCTAGAAAAGCCCGAAACGCCTAGACCGGCTCACATCATCTCGAAATCTCTTCGATGCTGTTGAAGAGACCTTCCGAGGACCTCTTTCGAATTCTCCTGTTCCCACATCAACTTTTGTTTCTCCTTTCTAAGCTCTTCGCTTTACAAGCTCACTCAACAAGTACTACGAACTCTCGATTTCGAGAATGCCAACGAACATCCTTATATCATCATTTAGCCCATCCTCAAGCGCCATACATAATAGCTTCGGACGAAATGCATTCTCGCCAGACGGCTAAGCCTCACAAATTTTCGTTCGTAGTCGGTAACTGACATAGAACCTTGCTTAAGATCAAGAAATTCCCTTCGCTTTTGGTCGATGAATCTCTGACTGATATATTTTTTTCGGAACTCGGTTTGAAAGAATTCCCAAGTCACTTGCTCTCTAGGTACCACAGAAGTCAGAGTACTCCACCAATAGTAGGCGGACTCACGTAGTAAGGAGATGGTACACTTTAAGCACTCATCGGGTGTACAGGATAGCTCATCGAGCACCCGGATAGTGTTATCCAACCAAAATTCAGCTCGCTCGGCATCATCATCATCCGTAGCCTTAAATTCAGTGGCCCCATGTTTTCGAATCCTATCGACTGGGGGCTTACTTGACCTTATTTGGTCAGTCACCGGAGGTATTGTAGGTGCGGGGTTGCATTTGTCGGGAATGGAGGTTGTGGAACAGCCATGTTAGTTCGAATGTATTGATTAAACCATTCGCTCATCACACTATAAAAGGCTTGCCTAGCCTCATCATTCGGATTGTTGGCCATAGGTTGAGAGTCCGCCGCACTGCCCCTTGCGCGCGAGCAGCGCCACACTCTCCACATCATCAGCTATCGCTCGGTTGGGATCGGATCCATTGCTATAAACAAACACAAAGTCAAATTGTCAGAAATCACCACACTATCGATTCATCATTTAATGGCATGTATAGCTAGACCCCAAACACATCACGGTAGTCCTAGAATCGACTAAACCGTGGCTCTGATACCAATAAAATTGTAACACCCCGAACCCGAGACCATCGCCGGTGTCGGACACGAGGGGTTAACAAGCCAAGTTCACATGTTTTGCCACCAATTTGACATTTCCAGTCAGGCTGGAAAACTGCGTCACCGTCGCCTTAAAAATCATATCTTGCGTTTCAAAACTCGGAAACTGGTTTCGTAAATTTTCCCTGAATTTAGACTCATATATCCATCCATGGATTTATTTCTAGAATTTTTGGTTGGGCCAATTGGTACAGTTTATTAGTTAAAGTCGCCCATGTTACAGGGATCGACTGCTCTGACCTTCGCGCGCTATAACTTGAATATCTCTCTGTACAGGGCTTTAATACTGGTGTCGTTTGTTTCTAATGAAACTAGACTCAAAATGGAATCTGTACATATAAGGCATGACTCCTAATTCTTTCTGAATAATTTATAGTAAATTTTTAAAGTTGCGACAAGGGACCCAAAAACCGTTCTGGCCCTGTCTCACAATAGCTTTCATATCTCTTAACCTGTAACTCCTATGACCATTTCGTTTCTTCCATATGAAAATAAACTCATCAAGGTTCATTTACATAGCTTATTCACTATTTAATACCATTCCTACAAATTTTGGTGATTTTTCACATTCACGTCACTGCAGCTGGCAGCTTCTGTTTTTAAGGTAGGTCTTACCTATTTTGTAGTCTCCATGAACCAACTAGTCTTGCCATACATAGGTTCATATATGATCATTTTAACCATACCAATGGCTGATCATGTGACCAACATTCCCATTTCCAATCCATAATCACATCATGACTGTAACACCCCGTACCCGAGTCCGCTGCCGGAATCGGACACGAGGGGTTAACGGCTTAAACCATTCACTTTCACAGTCCATTTTAAAAATTTTCCAGGCAGTTAGCTAACTGCGTCACTATCACTTTAAAAATCATATCTTGAGTTCCAAAACTCGAAAACCAGTTTCGTAATTTTTCTCTGAAACTAGACTCATATATACATCTACAAATTGTTTTCTAGAATTATTGGTCAGGCCAATTAGTACAGTTTATTAGTTAAAGTCTCCACTGTTGCAGGGATCGACTACACTGACCTTCAAGCGTTACGAATTGGATATCTCCCTCTACAGGGCCTCAATACTGATGCCGTTTGTTTCTATAGAAACTAGACTAAAAGAGAAATCTATACATATATTGCATGACTCCTAATTATCTCTGGTTAATTTACAATAAATTTCCAAAGTCGGAACAGGGAATCCAGAAACCGTTCTGGCCCTGTCTCACAAAAACTTAAATATCTCTTAACATACTGTTCATATGATCGTTTTGTTACTTTCCTACGAAAATAGATTCATCAAGGTTCGACTACATAATTTATTCACTATTTAATTCCTTTCTACTATTTTTAGTGATTTTTCACATTCACATCACTGCTGCTACCAGCATCTATTTTAAGGTAAACTTTACCTATTTCATGATCCTCCATGGATCAACTAGAGTTTGTCATACATATACCAAAAGTGATCATGAATGACCATTCCCATGGCTAACCGTTACCAACATTTCCATACCTCTTGACAACCAACATACAACGATTATAATGCTGTGATCAAAGTATATCTAAGCCATTTTCGCATGGCTATCCGAATTTACACAAAACCGAAGGGTACATGACCTACACCAAAAGGGTAGTCCTATACATTAACCAAGATATCCTCTCACTACTAGTCTATTCTATACATGCCATAAGATATTCCAAAACATAGTAGTACCAAATAGTGGATAGTGATAGTGTGACTAGTTGCTGACGATCCCCGAGCCTGTAGCTTCCAAATGAGATCTATAAAACAGAGGAAACAAAGTACACGGAGTAAGCATTACAATGCTTAGTAAGTTTCAAGCAGTGTCAACAGATAACAATCAAGTTATAACATAGTTGTTCGTTTTTTTATTTCACTCTTCCTTCGGGCATACCACCCTTTATCCAAATATGCACATCTCATCATAATCATAGGAATAGTCTCATAGATTGCTCTCGTATACATCACATAACTACCTTATGGTTTAGTTTAAATCAAGCTCACATATAAGCTTGGAGTACATACCTGTTTAACCTTTCGCATTGCGTAATTTTATAAGCAATTCTTATAAAAGAAGTCTTACCCGGACATAATCTCCACACGTAGTCATCGGGTCTTACCCGGTCATAATCTCCACACGTAGTCATCGGGTCTTACCCGGTCATAATCTCCACACGTAGTCATCGGGTCTCACCCGGAACATATTTCAAGTTTCATGTACATTTAATTACATGTTACAACATTCACATTAGCCATTCGGCTTTACCACATATGCATATCACACATATATTTTACATTAGCCATTAGGCCTTATCACATATACATACACTTTCACATTCACCACATCGGCCATTAGGCCTTATCACATATACATACACTTTCACATTCACCACATCGGCCATTAGGCCTCATCACATATACATACACTTTCACATTCACCACATCGGCCATTAGGCCTCATCACATATACATACACTTTCACATTCACCACATCGGCCATTAGGCCTCATCACATATACATCCACTTTCACATTCATCGCATTGGTCATTCGGCCTTATCACACATATATGTATATCATACATATTTCATATTTTTCTTGTACATCAATTTCAGCAATAGCTTATAAGCAACTCAAATAGTTTCATCAAAGTTTACAACAAAATCACATATTCGCTATAAGCAGTTTTTCTGACCAACAGTCACTAAGTTGTTTATAACTGGAGCTACAAAACTCAAAATCAATTGCCGTTAATTTTCCCTAATGTAGACTCATGTATCTTCCACCCATAAAATTTTCAGAATTTTAGGTTTGGCCAATCAATACCAGATTTTTCTTAAAGTTTCCCTGTTTCACTGTTTGACTAATCTGACCACTCTTCACTACGAATCAAATTTTTCATTGTACAGAATTCATAATGTGTTCTATTTGACTCCATTTGAAACTAGACTCATTAAGGAGTCTAAGCATATAAATATTATCTCATAACCATTTTTGTACGAATTATAATGATTTTCCAAAAACAGAACAGGGATTTCGGAGTCATTCCGACACTGTCCCGCACAACATTAAATATCTCTTTATAGGAAATTTCTTTGCTTCCACGGTCTCTTTTATAAGAAACTAGACCAACTAAGCTTTGATTACATATTTTATTCAGCCTATAATTCCACACCAACAATTTATAGTGATTTTCTAAAATCACCTTACTGCTGCTGTCCAAGCAATTTATTACAATTTGCTCTTAAATTTCCAAGTCCAAACACTTATGAACTTACCATTTGGGTTTAAGACATATCATGGCCACATCATATCTTATCAAATCAACTCATTATGCCCTATTATGATTGAATTTACTCAACGATTTATCGCTTAAAACTTACCTCGAAAGTGGTCGACGACTAGATATCCACGGTATTCGTTTACTTCCTCTTTTCCCTTATCCGACTTTGATCCTCTAGGCTCTTGAGCTAAATCAAACAATTTACTTCCCAATCAAACACCATCACACGGCATCCATATACATTTTAGAACCATTCTTAACATATTTACTACTCAAGCATGTAACTTAACAACTTAACCATTAGTTGCCGAACCACAAACAAAACATATTCATACGTCGATATCTCAAACCTTACCATAACAACCAATACACAAGATATCACATATACATAACTTAGCCTATGAGAACATATGTATTACATCATAAACACATCTTTTACCAATTACCTCACTTAAGCCAAATTTTTTATAATCAATCACAAAGAAAATATACCACAATCACACTTCCAAAATGAGCTACCTCCATGGCCGATTATACTTCATCATTGACATATCTCATTTTCAATCATATAATCAACATTTGTTCAAGACATCAAACCTCTTTAATTTCGGCTATTACTAATATAAACATTCACAAATATTTTCTTAGGAAGACCGATTTCTTTCCATAACACATTCATCATCAATACACCATCACATGCACCATTACAAAGCTTCACTTTTAGCATGCAAATGATATCAACACAATCTTACCTTAGCCGAATATCATCTCCATGACATAGTAAGGATTGGAACCATGGCTAGTTAGAACTCAAGCTAACTACTAAAATATACATGAATCTCATGGCAAAACATCAAACTTACCTTAATAGTGACCTAGGATAGCCGAATGCTTCACTCCCTTCTTCCCTTTTTCCTTTAAATTTTCGCCAAAAGATGAATCAAAGGATGAACATTTTTTTTCTTCTTTGTTTTCTTTCTTCCATTCACGGCAAGGGAGGGGGAGCATGGATGAGACCATTTTTTTTTCTTTCTTTGCCCATGCTCTTTAATTTATTTTTCCACCCATGATGCACCAACAAAACATGTCTATGACATGTTTTGCCCATCATCCTTTGTCATGGCCAGCCACTAGCAATTAAAAAGGGGGAATTTGACATGCAAGTCCTCCTTTTTGTTTACATGCACTATTAGATCCTTGTAGATTAGCCTATCACATTTCAAAAGTGTCACACAAGTCCTTTTGACTAAATTCGCATGCAATTTACTAAATCGAAGCTTAAGATTTTCGCACATTCATATTCACATATTTTAGACCATAAATATCACATCCAAATAATTTGGTGACTCGGTTTAGCGGTCCCGAAACCGCTTTCCGACTAGGGTCACTTTAGGGCTGTCACAATGACACCATATATATACATACAAACCAAAAATAGTCTAAGTTCATGCTTCCTTTTACGAGCCATTTTCGCATGGCCGTATACATATACATCACCACATTTTTAAACCAACAAGGGGTAGTCCTATACATGCCATTTCAAAGTTCAAACAAAATTTATACCAAAATAGAGGCGTTGATAGTGTGGATGACTTCGACTTTATTGATCCCGAATCCGATTGCTATCGAAATAAATCTATAAAACAGAGAGCCAAAGCAACGGGTAAGCATTTTTATGCTTAGTAAGTCTCAAGGAATATAATCAGCTTTAATTAAAGCAATACATTCACATAACCAAATGCATCATTCCATTAATACACATTCACATAGTCATTCTTACTTCACACTTCATCATTATATACTTTCACAAAGTATCGATCAATTCAATAGCTGAAATTGTTAGACGATTGAGCGAATATTGCTCAAACATGTCGACTTTCCAATGCACATATAAACGCACCTTATTCTTTGGGCTTTTCGAGCGTACTAATTGAATTCATTACAGAACCAACACTCACCTCCAGCCCAAGATTCTTCGAATATAACCGGATATAACCACGTGCACAAATGCCTTCGGTCTTAGCCCGGATAGAATGACTTCGCACGAATGCCTTGGTCTTAGCCGGATGTAGCCACTAGCACAATTGCCTTCGGTCTTAACCGGATATAATTTCCAAGATTAACGTCTTCGGGCTTAGCCGGATATCATTCAATTTCTCATGCGCACATACATCAATAATCATTGGACATACATATTTCATTTTCACACTAAGGCTCAAACACAATTATGATCACTAGCATAATCGCCTTCGGACTTAGCCCGGGTATCATTCAAATACTCATACACACATAATCAATAATCAATACACATCCATACATCATTTCACATAATTCAAGTAGGGTCACTTCTTGAGGACTTACTCGGATGTTGTCGAACGGCTTTTACGGCTATTCGATCACTTTCTCCTTCCCTTGTCCAATTGTGGCCCTCTAAGCTCTTGAGCTAATTCAAACAAATTCAATTTATTAAAACCTCATTGGGCTAGCTTATGGCGAATATGACAAGGAGTTTAAATGGTCATATGGCCACCCTTTAGCTTGAATACACAATGGTCATGCACATTTTATACTACATCAAGCAATTCAATACAATTTATTCGAGCATCAAGGAAAAGCTAAGGCCTTCAATAGGCTACCCAAGGCCGAATATTCATGTACATGTTGAGGCCAATTATGCACTTAATACCTCACAAAAACAGCATGCATTTTACTAGTTAATGCTTTGCATATTGTAGCTCAAAACTTATAATATAGCATCAAGCACTCATATGTGTGCTAGGCCGAATGTGCTTGCAATTTCACAATTATTCTTCAACATCTTCTTCTTTAAACAAACATATTCATCACTTCCTTCATAACCAAAACATCATGTGCAAACATATATATACATATATGAGCATGGCCGAATTTCAAGGTGTCCATAGCCATCCAAAACACAAATTTTAACTAACATGCAAGAAGCATGAATCATGCTCATGAATGCATCATGGCCGAATATGACAATCATGCCCCTTTTTAACTTCAATCATGGTTGAACAAAAAGAAAACTCAAAATCTTACTCAAGAGTAGACAATCCATCATTGCATGCATCATCATCAAGCTTCACACTTAGCATGCAATGGCTTTATCACCATAACAACTTTGGCCAAATACCATTTCCATGGCATAACAAAGATTTGAGCCATGGCTAACATGCACATCAAGTTAGCAACCAAAACATGCATGAAACTCCCAACACAACCTCATACATACCTTAATCTTGATGCAATTTAGCCAAATCTCCTTCTAGATCTCTTCTAAACCAAGCATGAAGCAAAAATCCTCCCCCTTTTTCCTTAGTATTTTCGGCCAAGAAGTGAAAATGGATGGACAAAAATTTCTCCTCTCTTTTCCTCTACTCACGGCAACAAGGGCATCCAAGCTCATCTTTCTCTTTTTTTTCATTTTTTATGCTTATTTTTATTATAATACTTCCTACATAACTCACTAGCCAAACATGTTGGAAACATGTTTTCCCTTGCCCATAATTTGTCATGGCCGCCATCCACCTTAGGAAATGGGATAATTGACATGCAACTCCATTTATTTCACTTCATGCATTATTAGGCCACTTAAAATACACCTATCACATTTTCAAGTCCTAGCACATGGGTCCTTTCTTATAAATTTGCACCTAATTAATAAAAATCAAGACACGAAATATTTACGCATACAAATTCCACATACAATAAGCACAGAATATAACACCTAATTATTCTTGTGACTCGGTTTCGTGGTCCCGAAACCACTCTCCGACTAGGGTCACATTAGGGGTGTCACACTTCGCCTCGTCTGGATGTGTTTGGATCAGATCTTTCAAAGCTTCCCACGGAATGCACTTACTCTCATCCTTTTCCTTAATTCTAGCCATGATCCACTGCTCGCTCATCCCCGTAATGGTCATCAACTTCTTACCAAAGGTTGGGACACAAGCAGCTCGAGAATAAATCCTATCACACTGAAATCTAGGACACTGAAGTAAGGCTGTGTATTCCTCCATAGTAGACACTAAATCTACCTCCCCAAAGGTAAAACAACTATATGCTGGGTTCTAAAACTGAGCGAGAGCTCGAAACAAGTTCTCATCAACCTGAATATCAAAAAAATAGGGCAAATCTCCGTACTTATCGTAGAATGATTGCTTGGTCTCATTGCCCCATTGATCCCAAATCGCCTTAAGCTCCTGCAGATTATTCTGTGTAACACTGATGCGAGTGTAGTCTGACAACTCCGACATATATCCCATAGTTATGCTATCCCCTTTTCCTAGCTGAGTTTGCTCAGACCATCTATGGACGTTAGCGTTGCCCTCCACTCTATCAAGAAGTCCGTTCTCCATAACAAAACTTTCTAACTTAGAAACTGACCATGAATCGATACCTTTTAAATGCGAAATGACATGCAATGAAAAAAAGAAATAGTCAGTATCACATAATATTAATAAACTGAAGAATGATATGTGAAGGTAATATCTAAAGTATAATTCTAACTAAGTTGAGCTCTTACGGTTTTTCTATATGAAGTTTTAGTTCTAAAGTTGAGGTACCTGAACCAGCAGATTCCTCGATTCTCACCCATTATAGGCTCATTTGAATCGAGTTCAGTTCAGGGGAATACATTTCCCTATGGCTACACGGAAATGAAAATCTCACAAAACCATAGGTGCGGATGTATCCCGAAAGTGATCCACTATCCTGCACGGAGGCGAAAACCTTACGAAGGCGTAGTTTCTCACTCCCACTTAAGGGTGTGACCACAACAATCATGCAAATGCAATGCATATCAGAATATATAACATATGCAATAATACAAACACATGTAATGCAAAGAGGATTGAATTTTAAAATTTTTCAAATTTTTGACATTAAGACAAAAGGTAATCAATTATACGGCTTGACTCTCTTATTAGTCCCCAGTAGAGTCGCCAAGCTGTCGAAACCATTTTTAAATTGAGTTTTGGAAAATGGGAATCGACTTTAAGAAAAACGAAAACGGGAGTCGCCACCAATCTTTTTAGGTGTGATTGGATCACCTTATAAAATGTTTTGTTTTAAAACATTAATTTTGGTCTACGAAAGTCGAGAAAATAGATTCGGGAGTCAGTTACGTACGAGGAAGGGTTAGCACTCTCGTAACGCCCAAAATTGGTACCTAATTGATTATCAAGTGTCTTTAATGTCGGAAATTTGAAAGTTTTAAGATGCAAACCTCTTTTAATTAGAGTGTCTCAATTTTGAAAATTAAGGCTCACTTATTTCAAACGAGTCAAAACATCACATCCAGTAAGTTAGGACACAACATTTTAAAACCTTCGAAACTAAGCTCGTCTTTCGGAAATTTCTATCTCAAAACAACAAAACGCCATATCCAGTAAGTTAGGACACTATGTTTTAAAATCTCGAAATAATTGTTTAAGTTTTGAAAACTCAAAATCACTTAGAAGGGTGCTTGACTATTTGAATTCAACGAGAAAAGTCGCAACCCAGTAAGTTAGGGCACTACCTTTCTCGAAGTTTCCAAACATCAAGCATTGCCTTTTATTTTTTAAAAAAAAATCTTGGAATATTATTTTAAATGACGTTTTAGGATGACATATTAATGCATCATGAAGCATAGATGTACAAAATATTCTAACATTCACATACAAACATAAATAATATCATTAAGACAAAACTAAATAACATGAACATACGTTTAATGAAAAAATCATACTAGGTAAATATAAGATAATAAACAAATAAAAACATGAGTAAACTAAAAGAAAAACATAATACATGAAAAATTATACAACAATATATATCATAAAATAGCACATAAAAGAAATAATTAAACATAGCATATAAAAAATGAAACTATGCACAAATAAGATAAATGACATACACTAAAAAATGAATAAATAGAACATTTACAAATTATAAAAATATAATGCAATAGTTCAAAATACATGAAATGATAATATAATATATATACATGCATAGAAAATATATATTTGAAAATAAACTATATAAAAGGTTAAATATTATAATATATAAAATACATAATCAAATGTATAAAAGATAGGAATAAATATACATATTTGAAAAATGAAGAAATTAAAAATAAAAAATGTTGAAAAACTAATATAGACGATTTAATAAAATAAGAACAAACCACGACAAGAAGAACGCAAGAGGGAGAGAAATTTGAGTGAATGCTCTCAAGAATTCTTATTGCTTCCCAAAACTTAAGTGATTTACAATGAAGGGAGAGGCCTCTATTTATAGTTGAGCCTCCCCAAATCCAACGGTACAGATCAATTACATCAACGGTTAAGATTAAAGGATATCTACAAATTAAATCTCTAAGATTACAAAATCATATCTTCTAAGATTGCATATCATATCTAAGATTGCAATCATATCTAAGATTGTATCATATCTAAGATTGCATATCACATCTAAGATTGTATATCATTGAAGATTATATTTTCATATGAGTCAAGCTTGTAGATGGACCTTAAATCTTTTCAAGTAATGGGCCATTTTGATCGGGCCAAATTATATTTGTAATTACGGACTGAACTTGGACTTTTTTTTTTGGGTTTATTATTTTTGTTTTTGGACTTATTTCTGGGCCCGGGCAAAATTGAGTATCTACACTAGCCATTCACCCTCTTCCTCTCTTATTTTCTCTTAAATTTTCTTTCTTTCTTCCCTTGTGTGCCGTCGCCCAAGCCACCAAGATTCACCATCAATTTCTCTTCTTTTTGCAATGGGTTCTTGCACCATTATTTTCTTCTTCTTGCTGTCACTTTATCATAAAATTTTCAGCCTTAAATCTGAAATTTTAGCACTCAAGATCTACTTCCATTGATGCCCCAAAAGAACTTCATTGCCACCCCTTTCACCTAGCTTGTGTAAGTTCTTGTTTTCTTTCAATTTCTTGATGAATCTTGTAAGTTAAAAGCCCAAACTTCCAGATTTGGAATTTAGGGGATTTTTAAAGATTTAATGGGTATTTTCTAGCTTTTTGATTTTTTAAATCAGCTCAAATTTAGCCATCACGAGTGGTGGTGCGCTCGCTTATGGGCAAGAAAAGAAGGTTGTTTTTCTTTATTTATTTCCCATATTTTTCCAGAATGCTTTTGGGTTCTTGAACCCTTTCTAATCAGCCTTTAATCACATGTTAATTAGGGAAAATTATTCTTGATTAATCGGCAATTCAAATCTGACAATTTGGGGAGCATAATTGTGGGTAATTGTAAACTAGTTTGTCTTTCGACATAGATTTTGGGAAAATATTATGGATTGATTAAATGGAGGATTTTAATCAAGATTAACTACAGATTTTCTAGTATTTAATTGTGTTAGGTGATGACCTGAACACTCCAAATCAACAGTAAAGCCGAAAGACATTTGCGCGTACAATTTGCATCAAACAATGTAAGAAGTCTATCTAGTTTGGATTTAAAAAATAGGTGTAATTATGACGATTGGATCGAACCCATAAGTGGGTGTTTAGGGGTTGTTTAAGAGGTGTATTAATTGAGTTTTATACTGATTTTTTAATTTAATTTGATTTAGGTCCGTTTTAAAGTTTATTAGAGGAACTGTAAGATTCGCTAGTGTGCTGCAAAAGAGCGTTAAATAAGGTGTGAGCCCTAAGCTAAATAACTTGATTGGTAATGATAATTATTATGATTTAATTGGTGATTTGGCTTGTTGATCAGGCTTGACTTAATTAGCTAAGTAATTAATTTATAAGTGGCTGAATCAGGTACGATCCGAGCCCTAACTATGTGGCATGGTAGCAATGTTGCTAGTTTGACTAAATGGTTGAATGTTTGGTAATTTGATGTATGATTGGTTGTATGTATAGTGTGGTTATGAATGAAAGCAAGGCTTATGCATAATATATTCATACAAGTGATTCGTTATGATATGTTTGAATGACTGTTATACATGCACACAGAAATGTTGTAAATGTACATGAAATTGTGATTTGTCAAATGATACCATCTTATTAGTAAATTGAAAAGTTGGAATATTGATTCCATTCATTGAAAGTATTTGATAATTGAGGGCATGTTGAATATGCCAATTGAGCATAAAAGTATTTATTTATGGCTATGTATGAGATTGTATGACATATTACATGTGCATTAGGGAGGGTTATTTTTGTCGTTAACAGAGGAGTTCCATGGAGTACTAGCGGCATATTAAGTCTACATTTATACGTAGTCAGTGCACTGCACCTAAAGTACCTAGGGAAGCAGTGATTTATCACATTTTTACTGGCAGAATTTTCTATTTATTTTTATTGGTGGTTTTAATCACAACAAGCTTAAACCCATATTGTTTTGGTGTTCAGATGATGGGTTATGGGGAACTCGTGGTGTTTACCAGATGGTTGGGGTAGGAATCTTTTTGCATTGTTTCATGCTGATGACATACTCAAATGTTATTGATTTATGTTATGTATTGTATTGTGTTGTATTGAATGGTATCAAAATTAATGATTGTTACTCGAATGAATGATAACCCATGCTCATACATTGTTTGACATCAATATGATAATGGCTATATAATGATATGAAATTCCAATGATGGTTTTGTGTTCTTTTGTTAAAGCTGACATGTTTCATTGTACTTGGTATTTATGCTCGTTTAAATCATTGTTTGACTCACAGTAAGCTTTCATAAGCTCTTCCCCCATAGTGTTTAACTTTTCAAGTAAACCTCGAAACTAGGCCCGGACCCATCATATTACCTTGGACCTCAAACTATTATTAATAAGTATTATTAAGTCTCTATTGGTTTTGAGTTTGTAATTTTCAATTATTTTTGGTCTGTGGCTTGGTAACTTTTCATTTGCGGAGTTTTGCATGCATGGATTTCTCAAGCAAAAAAACCGAAAAACACATGATATCTGGCTTAAGTAAATTTTGACATTGATCCCTAATTTCCATTGCATTGCAAAGAAACCGATTTTGAAAAAAAAAATTGATAAGGTGACTAGATTTTCAAAATGACATGAATAATGGTTTTTCCACTACATTAGTTAACATCAAGTTTTTACATTAGTTTCAAAACAACACCGTTAATAATAAAATGAATCTTAAATACAGATGACTTAATAAATGATTTTTTTTAACTAACTCAAAAGTACAACTACGGTTTTTCTCTAAAATGAGTTTATTTAAAGTCTTTAAAAGTAACGTAAGTTAGCTTAGCCATTTCGGTGGCTAATGTAATCTTCTCAATCTAGCTATAATGTCTAGGCTGGGTTTGGGAGGTTAAAATTTTGTACTTTTCATAATTGATTGAACAAAAAAGATACTTATTTATAGTTAGGTGACTACTAAAGTAGTTTACCCTATTATTTAAGAGTTTGACTGAATTGGTGACACCCATAAACTAGATCCCAACTCAAGTGTGAAATTTTTACATAAAATCTAGAAAAATACTTACAAATGACTAGATTTAAACTCAAGTCATCATAATTTCTAATGTCTTAACATTATCATTTCAACCAAAATCACATTCGATTTTTTTGTCATTATTTATTTATTTGTTACGTAGAATTTTCACCCACATTGTGAATGGTGTCGCATAATCTAATTATGAGAATTGTTGTTTACTAGTATATAAATATATACATATGAAGAATATTTAGTTTCTTGTACACTAAGTTTAACTCTTACCAAAGGAACATATTTTAAAATTACAAAAATGGATGAATGGTTAAGTTGAAAATTTTCTTAGCTCAAAGGGTAACATACTCCCTATAAATAACATATATGTCATTACAGTAATATTAGATGATCTATTTTAAGAAATCTTGGGCACTTATGTTCCTGAAGAAATGAGGATAAGTCTGATCAAGCATGTGACAGTTGAAGTGATTAAGGGTACCTTTTTTTCCAAGGCCCCTAGCCCTAATGGATACCCTAAAAAAAATTTTCAAGAATTCTAGAATGTAGTGAGTGCTCTTACCTTTAGATTCATGTTGACTACTTTTAACTCCACAATTTTTGCTTTGATTCCTAAAAGTCCCTAATCACAGTCTTGCAACAGATTTTAGGCAAAATTCTTATTGCTTTATAGTGTGCCACAAAAGTCCTCCTAACAAATTAAACATTTCTTTGCCTAATCTTATTTCAAACTATTAGTGTGCTTTCATGAAGGATAAAAAGTTAGTGGACGATGTTTTACTAGCACAATAGTTGGTTTTCAACAGGATTTTAAACCTATCAAAGAGATGTTTATGGGTCGGGGTTGAGGCCCAGTTCCAAAATATTTTTTAAGTCCAAACCTATTTTCGAGGCAGTCTGACCTGTCCAAAAAACTCGTTTACTATTTAAAAATTAATAAAATATTAAAACTATATATTTTTTTAGTTACTATTTTATATATTTTATAATTAAATTTTAATTTAAAAATATTTTTATTATTTAAATTGAATTCATGCTAGACCGAACTGGCTCGAAGTGCAAAAATCCTTATCCAAGTCCAACCCGTAAACAAGTCTATTTGAGATATGGTAAGGCATAGGCAAGCAAAGGTCGCTTGTGATAAACTTGCAGAAGGAAGTTTATTTATTATGTGGTTAGCTATACAAAATAGGGTCTTAATGAAAGAGAAAGTAGATTACATGGGGATATCAGGTTGATCCGCTACTTATATTGTTACAATTACATGTCTTGCGACCTAGTCCAGATAGCAACTAGGCTAAGAAAACCAGAACAGCTTGTTATCGCCCTTTCCACTTGATGCCCACAGCTCGCCTTCTCCCACATCCATAGCTCGCCATCCACCTAATGTCTGCAACTTGCCTTCTCTTGCATACCTATCTCGCTAAGTTCCTAGCCCACCAAGTAGCTAGCTCGCCAAGTACCCTGCTCGCCAGGTATCCAACTCACCATGTAACCAGCTCATCGGATAGCCAGCTTGCCAAGTACCCAACCCACTAGGTAGCCAACTCGCTAGATAGCCAGCTCATCAGGCTACCAGCTCACGCCTCGCACACCACAAGATCTCAGCAGGGATATCTCTAAGGACAAGTGTGGATCCTAGGGGGATAATGTGTCATTTATACATGTCATCTAGTTATCCTCTAACACCTCACATCAGGGAACCATACCTTGTAAATATGAAAAATAGCCTCTATGAGGAGGACAAGACGAAAAAGCCCTCAACATATATACATAAAATTTTGTCCATATAATGCATTGATCTCAACTTACCATTGATCTACAAACTGCATAGAATGCATTTATACACATAATCTGATAGGAAAACAATCTAAGGGTGCATAGAGGTTCCCCATTGTTATTTAATGAAATCTATAACTATATATAATTTCAACATACATAGTGTACTGCAGATGTTTTCTTTTAAAAGCCAGACATACGGCCCCTTTTTATAGGTTCAGGGGTGAGATGATGCAAGAAAGAAGGGGAGTGGCTCTAAATGTCATTGTCAAAGTTCTAGGTTTATAGAAATTGGAAACTAGATCCAAAACCCAGTTAACTTTGTCCTTGTTTGTTGTTGTTGTTGTCATGTATTCCTTCAACACAGCAACGTTCTTGCTGCTACTTCCTTTACTCCCTTCGACGCTACTCCTTGTGAAGGTGCAACATATCCTCGTCTAAAAACAAAAACCAAACATTATTAAGTCATTTTCCCTTTCTCACTTTCCTTAAAAAAACTGAGCCATGGTGGGAGATGCATTAGAGTGAATAACCTAAAATAACGAATGTAACACCCCTTATCCATATTCGATGCCGGAATAGGGTACGAGGTATTACCGAACTTAAACACAAGAAAACATACGTTTCCAAGCCATAAATTTGGCATCAAATTAAAACTTTTCAACAACCAATCATATCTCCCCTAAATCGAGCCTACGAGGTTCAAAACATACATTGGAGAAAGTTTAGGACTAAACCGAGAACTTTAGAAAATTCTTCAACACTGAGAAAATTTTTCATCAAAACAGGGTCACACGCTTGTGTGGCTTGAGACATGCCCGTGTGAGTAGGCCGTATGGTCAAACACACCCGTGTCTTAACCTGTGTAACTCTCTATTTATGACGTCATGCACCAAAGAAAGTCACACGGGCGTGTCACACACCCATGTGCTGGGCTGTATGGCGAATTTAATTTTTAAAATTTTTCATAAAATAGGTGCAGACTTCACACGCCCTAGACACACGCCCATGTCCCTATGCCGTGTCCTTCACATGGCTGAGACACACGGTCGTGTTTCTGCCCATATGGACAAAATAAGGCTATTTACCAAGCCATTTTGCCACTGTTACTTGCACCAATCTACACAACAACAAGCAACACCAATCCAAGCATAGACATGTAACCAAATCAGCCACAAACAAGATATCAATACATCATTTGCACATACTAACATCTATCATGCATAAACATCACATACTTTCTTTTCCATTCATGCCACTTTCATCTTCATGATAAGCTTCATCACATAATATACCAATGACCAATAAGATTAATATTAGTCAACTTCCATTGGCAATATACAAAATGAATCATTTACTATTATAGTGCCAACACATTTGGCTAAACCAATATGACACATAACAAAATGACCAAATCCCTATACTTGCCATACTCAAAATATTAAAACCAAGTATACCCGAAACAATCGTTTGATAGTGTGAATCGAGCTCTGACTTTCCTCAATCCCTGAGCTATGGAATAGAAAGAAAAAGGGAGTAAGTTTTAAAGCTTACTAAGTTTGCATGCAAATAATAAGCAACATAAATCATACATTAATCATATAACTACTCAACATAAGTTAACATAAATATCATCATATACCTAGGCAAAACTTACTCATTAGCATTCTTACCAAGATTTCATCTCATACTAAAGTCCATACTCATGAGTTTTACATACATACTTGTACCAACTATAACATAGTTACATACTTTATCAACTTTGATACACTCTTCGGATTGGCCGTTGAACACTTGGAATATTATCATATACACGAAAATTCTTGCACATAAGTGTCACATATGTATCCAATGCTACTTCACATCTCATAACACGTAGGGCTCACACACGAGCTAATTACACACAAGTTGTCAGTCAAGATGTAGCTACACGGGCTGCTCATACAAGCTGTCAGGTTCCGCAATGCATGCCGGACTACCTAGCCACTGGTAGGACGTACATGACCAGCACCCGGATTCACATAGATCACATAACACATGGTTTCCTAGTGACATGTCACTTGTATCCTAAACTATTCCTAAGGTTCAACCGGGATTTTCTTATCGCTGAAACTTCATTGAATATTTCCATAGAAACAATCATACAATTTATGCAATATTAAATATTAAATACATAATACAACATTGAATTATTTACACACAAACTTATCTCGGTACAAAATAGTAGGAAATGGACCTAATCGTCAATAACCATATTTTTCCTCCGATCAAGGTCTGAACTTCGTTTTTCTTAATCTATAATAGCAAATTTAGCTTATTTAATTATTACATTACTCAATTCTGTCCAAAAATCAACTTATGAAAAAGATTACATTTTTGCCCCTAAACTTTGACATATTTACATTTTAATCCTTTGGCTCGTAAAATGAAATGTATCTATTTTCTTTGTTACCCAAGCCTAGCCAAACCTAAATCATGCTCATAACAGCCCAAAATTTTCATCAAATCACATTTCTACTACCCATTTCACAACTTTTACAAATAAGTCCTTTTTATGCATTTTCACTAAAAATCACTTAGTAAAAGTTGTTTATTACACTTTAAACATACAATATCTTCCATCAAACATCAAAATACATGCATGTCACATAGGGGTAAATTTTTAAACATGAACCCTACTTCAAAATAATGGTAGAAATAGGTAAATCGGGTTACGAGGACTTCAAAAATGTAAAGAGCATTAAAAACAGGGCTAGGATGTACTTACAATCAAGCTTGAAAGTTGAAGAAACCCTAGCTATGGTCTCCTTGTAAAATTTGGCCAAGGTGAAGAAGATGGACACCAATTTTTACTTTATTTTCCCTTTTTATTCTTTTATTTACCAAATGACCAAAATGTCTTTAATGCATAACTTTGAAATTTTACCTATTCATATCCATTTTTGTCCAATAACTTATCCAATGGTCTAATTACCAACTAAAGACCTCTAATTTAAAATCTCATAGCAATTGGACACCTTTAACAAGTAGAACTCAACTTTTGCACTTTTTACGATTTAGTCCTTTTGACTAAATTGAATGCCCAAACGTCAAAATTTTCAAACGATATTTTCACAGAATAGTTCCATAAAACTATAGACCATAAAAATATAATAAAAATAGATTTTTATATGTCAAATTCGTGGTCCCGAAACCACTGTTCCAACTAGCCCCAAAATTGGGCTATTACACCGAAAATTTAAAAAATTACCAAATTAGGCCATTTTTTTGAAAAATTACGGGACTAGGCTGATTTTACGAAAGTTTTTCTAGCTGGAAGCGTTTTAATCTAATTCCTAGAAAAGCTTACAGTTGAAAGCGTTTTCTACTACTAAAAATGCTTTCAACTGAAAACGTTTTCCTTGTGTTTCATTTTTATAGGGTTAGGGTTTTGTGTTTTTAAAGTAGGGTTAGGGTAAAGATAAGGTTTTATGGATTTTAGTGTTTAAGGTTTTGTAGATTTTTTTATATTTTTTAAGTTTAAAGTTTAGGGGATTTTTTTATATTTTTTAAAGTTTTTTATATATTCTTTTTTCTTATAATATTTTGAGATGTAAAGTTAATCATTATTTAATTTGATGTTTAGAAGCATCATATTTACACACATCGTATATTCGAATCATTTGAATTACAAAATTTAATTCGATTCAAGTTTGAAACTCGAACTACTTTGTTTGATTAAATCTTAGTTTTTATTTTTTTTCGAATTTTTTTGAATGCAACTGAGTTTTGGTTATTATTTACAGTGCATTATTTTCGAACATTCAAATAGGTTCAGTGCATTATTTTTTTCCAATGCATTATTTTCAAACATTGAGATCGATTCAGAAAATATATCCCAAGAATCTCAGGATATCTGATGGTTGAGTGGGGAAAAGTCTGGGGTTGAAATTGCTAGAGGGAAAATGCTCCATGTAGGATGCATTTACAGTGCACTGTTAGAAAAAAGCATACCGTGTAGACCTAGGTATTGCCAGGGGAGTGTACAATATAGACCTGAAACAACAACTTGCAACTATGGGAGTTTTGACACACTTGGTTTTCAATGCGCTCATGCAATTGCAGCATGTAGCAATCAATGTTTGGATCACATGAGCTTTGTGAACAAAGTGTACAAACTAGAACACATGTATAACGTGTAGAGAAATGTATTCCCACCGGTCCCAGATGAACGTATGTGGCTACCTGTATCAAACGTTCCATTCAAGTTGTTATCCGATAGATCATTGCGTCGCAAACCAAAAAATAGATCAAGATCGACTTGAATAAACAACATAGACATTCAGGAGAAGTCAAACCAACTGAGGCTATGCGAGTGGTGTAGGAACCTAGGGCATACAATGTCATCATGTCCAAATCGACGGGGTGATATAAGGACAACACTTCATTAATAGATTTTTTAATTTTTTAATTCATATTCAAACTTTGATGTAATTTGTAAACACTTGATTTTATTATAGCATACAAATAAAAAACACAACTTTATTCTATTGTTCTTGTGCATGCTTGATTTAATAATATGAAATGACAACGACAACCAATTTTGATGCAAAAATGATATTTATCTAAAAACATAAGGATGTACAACATCGAGACAATAAAAAAATTTCATATTTATTTAAAATTTTACATAACAAGAACAAAAATAAAATAAATCAATCCAATCCCCGGTCAAAATGTGTGCCACATTGGGGTGGTTGACAATTGCAAGCCAGATTCCTTTTTAGTTCAACTTCTGGTATAGGTTGTGGTCTTAGTGTCTTATCTTTTTTGCTTTCATCCATAGTTGACTGTTATCGGCTGCTCCTTAGTTGCCATTGTGTATCCTCTGGTCTAGGAATAGGTGGTTGCGAAGATGGTACCTTAGTAGAACAATGATCTCAAAGATGTTTGCAACAGCAACGACATAGGGGTATAACAATATTGTATCCTATACAACGATGTCATAACGATCGGACTCCCAGTCGATGCCTCAAACATAGACGACCTATACGTTGTCGTTGAAAACGTCGATGGAATCAATGTGTAATATACCGGAGATTGAGGTCCATAAGCAAAACATGGCATCGAAGTAGAAGCAGAAAAATGAGGTGCAATATGTGGTGCTTGTGTAAAAAAGACGGGGTTAATATAAGCACTAGAATAAGTTGAGTCATATTGACCGGGGGTGGTGCGACCATCAGTGTTGATTCTTGTATAGGTGTAGACGATGGATCCGCCTTGGCAGCTCTTTCGTGGCCTCCTCGTATGCGGTTGTGTACCCCTTGCCTCTTCACTTCGCAAATATGGCTTGCCATAGACCCTAAACTATGGCATGTACTCCGATAGCAGGCTAACTTACGTTCAACAATAGCCTCGTGAGTAGGTAAAAACTCATACTTATTGTTCCAAATGTTGATAAATTGCGCATGGAATTTAAGCCAATTCTCATCCGTTCTCTCATGCAAGTCGATAGGATACAAATCTTTGATGTCATATGGTGCTGGTGGAATCAATTGCTTGAACCCGAATTGCCGCAACACTCTATCCGACTCGTACATCTCCACAATAACGTACACTACCAATGGCACATTCACGTGCTGAATGTTAGGATTGACCAAGAATTTGGACGGGTTGTATTCTTGAATTGCCAGATTGGAGTATGTCGTCCATTCAAAATTTATTAAAATAATAAAAATTTTAGTTATCTATATACTACTAATATTTAAATGAACTACGTTTATATTATATAATTCAAATTTAAAAAATACATACCTCTAGTTTCGATCATTAATCTAACAGAAGCCATATATCTCGAAGCTCATCCAGTAGTCCCATGTGACTCGACCCATGATTCAACCTATTGAAATAATATGTTAACACAATAATTTAAAATTTAAATAATTTTATTATGGTAAATATATTATCTAATGAATTTTACCTTGTTACAAGTGAGAATGTATAAGGGTAGTCCGCTTGAGGATGTAAAAATGGCAGCCGGTACCGTGCCCATGATTGTAGTAGTAACATGCAACTACCGATTTTGATTTTGTGTGGTTCTATCACCCGACACATCTCTCGATACAATGTTGTCAACACGGCTAACCCTCAACTATGTTCGCCTACTTCTCTAAAGTCAACGAGTTTTAGAAGTTACCTTAAATGGACAAGATTTCGTGACTTATTGGGCATTAGGAGACCCCCGATAATCATAAAGATGTACGCCCGAGCATGTTGTTCTCTTTGGACTTCAGTCAGCTCCTCATTGAGCCCACCAAATTTTTTTTAACCAATTCATATCTATCCGAGCTCCATAAATCGTTTCTAAAACCCTACCTAAAAGTTGCTCACATACGTCTCTCCAATCGACTGCGTAAATTGACCTAGTCACTATTAACCTATCCACCAGTAACCCGAGCCATAACTGCACGTCCTCTAGAGTGATAGTACGCTCGCTGCATGGAAGATTAAACATGTGTGTCTCGAGTCTCCACCTTTCTACCAACGCGCTTACAAATGTGAGGTCCAATTTACACCCTCGACCTATAAGGGCCATGTGAAAAAATCTAACATCTCGCAAGTAAAGTTCGATTAAGGGTGATGGAGGAACATGTAGATTACAAATATTAAATTCCAATATAATAAGAAAATATTTAAATTAAATTACACTAAATATAATAAAAAAAATTTACCATTTGCAATTTATTGACAGAAATGTGCTTGCCATCCAAATGGATTAGAGACTGAGTCATTGTTAATTTCGGAAAACATGAAATAAACTGTAATAGAAAAAATATTTTACGGAAATCTTAAAACAATTTTAATAAAAAAAGAGAGTTGACAGGGAAATAAATTTTGATTGAGAAATTAAGAGAGAATGGGAGAAATTTGAGAGCGGTTTGAGATTGAATTGAAGAAAAAAAAGAAATGGGGGGATTATATAGAAAAAAATTAAATGGTCGCTGGGGGAAACCGTTGGTCCCAACGGCTAATTAAATAGCCGTTGGAGAAAATAGTCATTGGGGTGAGTGACCGTTAGGAGAAAATGCTTTCAACTGAAAGCGCTTTTCTGCAAATTAACTAAAAATGTTTCCAACTAGAAGCATTTTTGTAAAATCGATCTAGTCTTATGATTTATTGAAAAAAATGACCTAATCTAGTAATTTTTAAAATTTTCGATATTTTTAAGTTATTTACTCGATGAACTACCCGCAAAAATTGTAAAAATTATATTTTTGTCACTCTAAAAGTTGTAAGGTAAATAAAATGAAAAATTTATAATTCCCCCTAAAAATAAACGGAGAATATTGGCTTCAGTGCTTCACCACTAAGTTGGGATGGAGCAACAAATCAACAAAAGAAAATTAGTAAAATTATATTTTAGTCAATCTAAAAGTGGTAAAGTTGTAAGCTAATCAAAAGATAATTTTACATTTTTTTCATTTTGATCCCCGAAATTTATAATTTAGTCTTGATTCCCTCAAAATAAAATTTTATCGGGTACCTTGAGAAAGCATTAAGCGATTCCATGGAAAAGGGAAGTGTGAAAATATATAAAATATCAAAAATTTTAAATATATTTTTATAATTTTTGAATCCTTTATTTTTTTATAAATTTTAATAATTTTGGAAAATTATTTTATTTCTAATTTATATTTTTAAATTTTAGAACTAAGAATAAATTGAAAGAATATATAAATATTGATGTTAAATTTATTTTCTTTTTACTTAAATCAAGATTTAATTAATAAAAAATAAATATTAAAGACTAAATTTATTATTATATCAAGTTCCATCACTGTTCCATTTTGTGATCAAAAGCACTTTAAAGATAAGGTGATTATCATGCGAAAGTGACTTAACGGGTGCAACTAAATTAACAACAAAAAAAAATTATCAAAACAAAAATGCATTAAAACTTGGGTAACTATATGAGTAATTTACATAAAGTTTACCTAAAAGAAAAGGGCTTAATGCACACTTTAGTCCTTAAAGTATACTGTTTTCTCCACTCTGGTCCTTAAAGTTTTTTTAGCCTACTTCAGTCCTTAACATTATCAGATGTTCCCAGTTTAGTCCCTAATGTTATCATACATTCCCGATTCGGTCCTTTGGATGTTAAAAAAAATTGGGCAACCAATCATATGTTGCCACATGTCATACAATGATGTCATCATTCGAGAAAAACCTTAAAAAATATTTAAAATTGCAAAAATCATTTTAAAATTAAAAATTACAAAAATATTAAGAAATAATATTTTTAGAAAATTAAAAACAATTGTAAAAATACTAAAACACTAAAAATATTAGAAACTTTAGTATTTTTAAAATTTTATAAATCACATTTATTAGAACTTGAATATGAGATCCTTGTCTCTTAGAAGGATATCACCTATAATAGTTATTTTACAATTTAATCAATCGATTTTATAATTGGTAGATATTTTAGGAGATAAATTTAGATAAATTTTTAATTATTTAAATAATAAAAATAATGTTATTTAAATTAAATAATCATTTAAATCATAAATAATATTATTTTATTATTTAAATTATTTTAAAAATTATCTAAGATTTATCACTTAAAATTTTAAAATATTAAAAATATTAAAATTTCTAAATTTAAAAAAACTTAGTAATTTATATATATTTTATTATTCAATTTTATAATTTTTATTTTTAAATAATTTTAATGATTTTTAATTTTTTAAAATATTTTTGTATTTTTAAATAATTTTCCATTTTTAAAGAATTTTTATAGTTTTTTCAATGATACGACACGATAATATCATTATGTGACATATGACAGTATATGATAGACTAAACATCCCAGCTGTTAGTTTTTAATGTTTAAATGATTAAATTGAGAATGTTTGATAATATTAAAAATTGAGGAGGGTTAAAAGAAAAACTTCAAGGACTAAAGTGAGAAAAGCGATATTATTGAGGAATTAAAGTGTACATTAAGCCAAAGAAAAATAAAAAGAAATTGAGATATCTTAAAAATTTGACGCGCATTCTAGCGCGTGTCTGATACATTCCTACTTCAAGCTTCTCTGTTTAATCAGTCGGTATCAACACATGAAAAAGAACCATACTCGATCCATCTTGAAAACCAAATTCTGGATCTGTGCTTAGCTTTCTTTCTTTATCTCTTTAATTTTTTCAATTTTCCTAATCTTCGTATGTACTCCACTTAAGACGTTGAACATTTTATTTCTGGAAAAATATAGTTTTAAACCCAAGTTTAATCGATTGACAAATTTAAAGACAACACCACTTCTTGCATTCCAATTGTAAAGATACCCATTGGCTTGTTAGATCCAATTTAGTTCAGAAATGATGGGTTTTTGGATCGTGGATTTGGGTGTAGATCTTGGGTGGATTTTGGTGTGAGATGGATATTGGTTTGAAATTTTGGGTACCCATTTCAAGAAATAATTACTGTGCTTTAAATTTGCGCCTGTTTGATGGGATTTGATTAGTATTGCAATTGCCTTAGAGTTCAGTTGGGTCATTTTTTGGACTAGATTTTTCTTGTTTTTTGTGTGCCAGAAGAAAGGAGAAAACAAGAAGGAAACATGTTTTGGAGGGAACGTGAGATGGAGAACAAAGAGCTTAATGGAGGACCTCCTTGTGGGCAGATTAGAGTTCTTGTCGTTGGTGATTCCGGTATCGAATTTTACTTTCTTTTCTTTCTTTCTTTTTTAGTCACAGAATCTTATGTTTTCATGTATTGTTTATGTATTTGCAAAATTTTCTGCTATTTTCTTTATGCATTTCTGTATGGAGTAACTGTTCAGGGTTTTAACGAGCTTGTATGCTTTAAAAGTATTATAATTGTAACTATACGAGAAGGAACATGCTTGATAGAGATATCTTGGTGTAGAAAAAACCATTGTTTAGCTATTGCTGATTTTGGATTGGCTAAACTTATGAATGTCAGCTTTTAGCCTCCCGAAGTGCAACTCTTGGAAAAAAGGACGTTTAATTTACCTGCCAAAATGTAAGGATAAGAGCATTTAAAGTAACAAATGATTTTATTTGCAAATCCAAATTTTGAGAGCTTGATCAGTGTGAAATAATAGACGAAGTTTATGGTGTGAAATAATTGCCTATCTCAGCTTTTGCTTGAGGAGATGTAGTGTGTTATATGCATGTATAATAAACGAATTTGGAGGCCATTGGAAAAAGGAATGGGATGGTGTATTAAGACTTGAAATAAAGGGAGAGAAGGTAGAATTCTTAGAGCTAACTTGGTAAGTTGAAGTTTTTCTCTTGGTATAAGAGGGAGCACTGTGGTTTGAACCTATATCCATTTTCATACCTATCCTTCCCTTAATGCTTGAGTTACACTTCAAGTTTGTTTGAAGGAAAATATGCATGGCCTTGGTGGAAGTACTTCAGTAATTTGTCATTGACACTTCTAATACTTTCTGTGTCATCAAACAGATCTTTGCAACAGATTTACTGTTTCATATTACTATTTACATTGATTTGTTTTTACTTCCTTGGTATTCCTGACACTATGTTAGGCTGTTATTAGGAAGTAAGGAGACTCTTGATCTACTGTTCTGTTTTATTTAGTTTCATGCTTAGATTAAATATAAAGATGTTTGTTTCCAGTTTTTTGTTAAATGCCGAACTTCAGATTGAAATCTTAGTCTTTTTGGCAGGTGTGGGGAAAACTTCTCTTGTTCATCTGATTGTTAAAGGTTCATCCACTGCTCACCCTCATCAAACTATTGGATGTACAGTTGGTGTGAAGGTAAGACTTAGTATTCCTTTATTGCTTTAAATAGAGCCAATTGTTTTAGTTCATTCACCAAGTAGCCACTAAAATCTCTACGCAGCATACAACATATGGTTGTCCTGGTAGCTCTTCAAGTAGCTTAAAAGGGGATGCTGAGAGAGTTTTCTTCATTGAACTCTGGGATGTGTCAGGACATGAGAGATATAAAGGTTGCAGATCTCTATTTTATTCACAACTTAATGGTGAGCATTTAATCTCTTTACTTGAGAAAATGTCTAAGTTCTTGATAATTGTTATAAAAAAATTTTCTGATTCTTAGCACGTAAGACTGGAAATCCAGTCTTTCTTGTGCATTTTTCTAAGTATTGGTTGGTTTACACTGTGTATGTTCTATTGGTTGGCTTACACTGACCTCAGACCATGGCTGTTTCTTGGTAGATAGTTTGATCAGTGCCCTGGTAGAGTTACATGTATGCATGAATTGATGGCTACTGTCATCAGTTGCTCTATATCAGCTATCCTACAGCCTTTTAATCCATAAATGAAATAGAGACTGAAGCTGCATGCTTCCATTTTTTTTTTTTTTTTGCTTGACCATATTGCTTTTAATTTTTGGCTGCATTTAATTCTATAGACCGTAGATGTAAAAGATGGTTAGGAACTTATTTTTTCTGTGTAGAATCCCAGTTAGTTTCTGACCGGGACACAATTTTGCAAAATACCAAACTGAATGAATTTATTCAACAGAGATGCTTGCAATATAGCTGATTACACCTATTAATTTTTAACTTAATGGTCTTAAATATTATCGGCATGCCAGCATTGCCATCCTAATGATATACACCTAATTGTCTGCAAGTAGAAATTTTTTCCTGCTCCATCTTCCCATGACTGCCTTTGTGATTATTCGAAGGGCTTTGACCTGTGATTTTCTCTCATGATTCTGGCTTGAAACTTTGTGCAGGTGTAATATTTGTTCATGATCTTTCTCAAAGGAGAACAAAAACAAGCCTTCAGAAGTGGGCAGCTGAAATTGCGGCTTCTGGCACATTTTCAGCTCCTCTAGGTTCTGGAGGTCCCGGGGGACTTCCTGTTCCATATATTGTTATTGGTAACAAAGCTGATATTGCTTCTAAAGAGGGTACAAGAAGTAGCAGTGGCAATCTTGTTGATGCAGCTCGTCATTGGGTTGAGAAACAGGGTTTGCTTCCATCTAGTGAGGAGCTTCCACTGACTGAGAGTTTTCCTAGTAGTGGAAGCCTTATTGCAGTAAGCATTTAACTTATGCTTTGACTTGCTTATATTTCGTTTAGAGTAAGAATTTCTTATTTTATTTTGCAGAAATTTATGAGAAAACTTGGGTGTTTCATTGTGATTGATTTATTTCTTTGTAGAACTGTAGTTGCTACAGTATTGAATTCTGGAGACGACGCTTTGGTTTTTCTTTTACTTGAGTAATTTACGTCTCCAATTGCTGTAAAGAAGGGTGAAGCGCATCAGTTTTCATAAATTGTCCTCAATTTTCTCACATTTCAACTTGAGGCCCTCTCTCTCTCTCTGATAAATTACCCCTATTCTTTGAAATTTATGGTTTAGTTTATATGTAAATCCTTGTAATTCAGATATTTACTGTGGTAGTTGTCCTTGTCTGTTACCTACCATTTACTGGTGTGATTAATTCCAGCTTTGATTGTTTTAGCAACTGTGTGACATGGTAATTTTTAGGAACTCTCAAAACGTTTTTCATGAAATGCTATCCATTCTGTTGTTAAATTTCCTCTTCTTTGAACTTGATATCTAAGACTATTTTGAGATATGCTTGTTCATGGATATATGTTTTTTTATTGGTAAATGGTAAGATTTTACTTAACCAAAGATGGCAGCAAAGGCACTACAGGCAAAATTTTGCATTCAAAATTTTGGGAAAAACTGAGCCTTTTGTTGGTTCATTTAAAATGTTCTTGTTAATACACTGATTTTTGGTTGATTTGTTAAGATCCGCTGATGCTTTTGGTGGTTGGTTGTTGGTGCTGTGAATCCGGGTAGTTTTGATTCTGAATCTGCATTGTTGCAGTGGCAAGAGAGAGAGAGGAGCAAACTTCTTGGCTTTTGGCATTCATGTAGAACAAATAATGTTATTATTGTTTGTTTGTGGATTATCTGTTTATCTGAGTTAGAAATGGTGAATTGAGGTTAGAGTTATTGAGTGTTGAATATATAGGCTTAGTTCTTTTGACGGAAGTTTCATTAAGCGTGAGTTTAAGTTGCAGAGGTGGCAAAGAAGGAATTTTCTTTGAATAAGAAACACCAATAAATCTTTGTTCTTGAGTCCAGAAAATGAAAATTATTTTCTTCAGATGAACTATCTTCTATTGGAGATATTTTACTTCACGAAGTTGGTTTCTCAAGCAAAACATGAGCTAAGATGGCATCACAGCTTTCTTAGTTGGCTAATAAATCAATAAGGATGTAGTGTTTAAAACATTAGCAAAAAGTTGGGGTTGGTGAAGATCTAATACTTGCATATTTGCATGGCAAAACCCGAGTTAACAACATTGGTTCTGGCTTTTGCTAATTTTAGATGTCAACATTTTGCTTGATGTCTATAGGCTGCCAGAGATGCAAGATACGATAAGGAAGGTGTGATGAAGTTTTTCCATATGGTATTATTGCCATCTTTGCTTGCTTTATGTGATTCTCTAGCTCTGGATTTGTTGCGGGTTAGCTGTTGTTAGACTTACATCATGCTTGTTTCAGTTGATCAGGAGAAGATATTTTTCGGATGACTTACCAACGCCAAATACATGGTCCGCATCTCCTGTTCAGACAACCTCTCAGCGTTTAGATGAAAATTCCAGTGATGATGAACAGCTGTACAAGCGTACAAGGTAAATCAGGCAAAGGAGAGTTTCCATTGTTGCCTTGTTCTCTCTTTCTCTGCCCCATGTTTCTGGTGCAGTATATGTGATACGATAGGATGCTTCCTTTTTTTGTATTGTTTGCAGTTTAAGTGGTGACCCTTACAAGTACAACATCCTTCCTCCTCCACCAGCACAGCGCAATCTGACTCCACCGCCCACACTTTACCCTCAACAGCCTGTTTCCGTGACAGAGAATTACAGCCTGCCAAGATTCTCCTTTACAGGCTCCCAAGAAATCAGCGGCAGCAGCAGATCAAAGCGTGCAGATATTAGTGTCTGATATTGGATATTATTATTGTTTGCTCCTACATTCATTTTTCCCATATTCGTTATGCTTGGCATGCCAATTCTTTTATATCGCACAGCCCCTCCACTTGTATGGGGTTTCTGGGTTGGGTTTCGCAGTTTTACTGGATGAATGTATAAATATTGATTGCTTTCCCCAATGTATAGCCCATTCTTTCTTATTTGACTTGGCCTCTTTCACAATTAAATTAAGAGATTTTATTTCTCAAAATAATTGTTTTTTTTTAATACAGTACTTACTTTTACTCAATCTCTCAAGAAAAATTGTGCTTAAAGGCGCCTGAACTATATCTTCCTAATTATCAATTAAATATTGGCAGTCTTTTCTTATACTTAACGCCAAAATGCTAAGTTAATTTCACTTTTAGATTATATAATTTAAATATTTTTTAATGTTGTTTTGTTGGTTCCATTGTCTGGATGAAAATAAAATTATGTTGAGGGTTTTTTACTAAAAAAGTATAAAAAAATAAAATAAAATTTAAAATAATATACCTAAAAAATTAATTACCGGAATGGTACGTTCAGGGTGGTCACGCCACTGTGAGAGGCGGCACCATCCTGATTTTTGACATGCACAGTAAAAAAAAACGTTGAAAACGAAAAATAAAATCAGGTCATGTGGCTGGCAGAGGTGGCACCCAAGAAGTGACCCCTCCTGGCAGATTTGACCCCTCATGCAGAGGGGTTTTGTTTTTTTGTTTGGGGGGACCATAATATATGGTCCCCAAGGCTCATTTTGGGAATAAAGAAGGAGAAGAAGAAGGAAAGAAGAGAAGAAGAAGAAGAAGGAGGCCGGCACTTGAGAGAAGAAAAAAGAAAAAGAAAAAGAGAAGGAGAAGGAAAAAAAAAAGGTAAATTTTTTTTATAAATTGAAGTAAATAATGTTAGTTTAAGTAAAATAATTTATTTATTTTAGTTATTATTATTATTGTTGTTGATTGATTTGGATTTAATTCGGATATAATTTTTATTTTTTTTTCTTTGCAAGGTGTTATTCGGTTAAGAAGAGATATTAAGGTATGTTTGTATTTATTTTATATTTTCATTGAAGTAATACGCATGTTATGTGCAAAGAATATTTTATTGTTATTATTTTATGTAATTTATTTGTTAAGTGTGTTTTAGGTTGATTAAATATTTTTATAAAATTTATTTGACTTATTATATTCTCGATTAATTTTTTTATTTTTTATGTGATGGGAGTTTTAAACCTTTTACAAAAATTAGTATAAAAATAAAATACTAAAAATATGTTAATGAAAAAATAAAATACGAGAAGAAATAAAATACTGAAAAAAACTTTTCATTGGACATAGTGGTGTCAAGTAGTTTTTTGCTAAAATAATATAAAAAATAAAATATGAAAGTAGTATATTTTAAAAATAAAATTCGAAAATAAAAATACGAATAAAGTGGCAAAGTTAGGGTTATTTATTAAATTAATATAAAAAAACTTAAATAATACATTTGAATCATTTTTGCTAAAATAATATAAAAATAAAATACAAAAATAATATATTTTAAAAAATAATATACTGAAAATAAAAATACAAATAAAGTGCTAAAATCGGGGTTATTTATTAAAATATAAAAATACCTAAATAATACATTTGAAACATTATGTACCAAAATAATATAAAGAAATAAAATACGAAAATAATATATTTTAAAAATAAGATATGAAAATAAAAAATACGAATAAAGTGCTAAAATCGGGTTGTTTATTAAAAAATATAAAACACTTAAATAATACATTTGAAACATTATGTACTAAAATAATATAAAGAAATAAAATATGAAAATAATATATTTTAAAAAATAAGATACTGAAAAATAAAAAAATACGAAGAAAGTGTTAAAATTAGGGTTATTTATTAAATTAATATAAAAAACTTGTATAGGAAAATAATATAAAAAAATACGAAAATAATATATTTTTTAAAATAAAAATAAAAATAAAAATAAAAATTAATTTAAAATATATTGATCTATATGTGGGTATTATATTACATTCTAAACCAAAATATTTTACTAATAAAAATATTTGTATTTAAGTTGGATATATTTAATTTTTAATGTAGTATAGCAAAAAAATATGTTGTCGAAAAAATTGTTTGCTATTTTTTTTGTAAGTTATTCTAATAAATATTTAAAATCTATCAAACATTAAAATTAATAACTGAAATTTATTTTGAAATTGCAGGCATCGCAATGGCTTCATTGATGAATAAGAAACTTCCTCACATATGTGACACAGTTAATAATACGGTAATGTACTGTTATTTGTTAACCACGGGTTCCATTAAAAAAAGATCTACGTAATTTAAGGAAATAAATTATGTTATTATAACTATTTTCTGTAATTAACACTGTCAGAACTCGTACCGCATATTAAGGGGCTGGGTGAATGGTGTAGGATATTCCTCGGATGCACGACTGATGCCCTACTTGGAGCTAGCTGGATTCGGGTCAGCAGCATTGACCCGGACGTTCGATTTGCGTTACGATTTAATATCCGCATTGGTCGAGCATTGGCGACCAGAGACCTACACTTTTCATTTGCCGTGTGGGGAGTGCACAGTCACTCTAGAGGATGTTGCATTACAGTTTGGGCTCCCAATCGACGGGGATGCTGTCACGAGCGTAAGTGCGATAGTTGAGCCGGCTGCGCTTTGTTATAGCCTACTAGGAGCCTCGCCCGGCGATGTCGAGTCTACTTTTTCGGAGTTGAAATTTACATGGCTAAAAGCCAATTTTCAGCATTTATCAGATGATGCCACCGAAGAAGAGTTGGCGTGCGCAGCTCAAGCGTACATTATGCATATCATAGGGGGTGTACTGATGCCCAATTCGAACAACAACAAGGTTCAACTCCAGTATTTACCTTTATTAGCTGATTTGCGTAGTGTTCGCTCCTATAGTTGGGGTTCCGCAGTTCTGGCTATGTTGTATTGTGAGCTTTGTCGGACGACAAAGCCTGATGCTGTAGACATGGGTGGATGCCTTATACTGTTGCAATCATGGGCTCTTTATCGGATGCCATTTTTGGCATCGGTTAGTCACCAACTATAGGTATATCCGCTAGTTAACAGGTGATAAAATTTAAATTGTTATTAATTAACAATTTCTTTGTAATGATACTATTCTAACGATACTATATTTACTTGAAAATTATTTTCGTAGATGGAGTATTTATCCGGGTATCGGGAGATCGTACACTGTCCCGATATATCGTATGATGATTGAACAGCATGTCGGGGAAGGGGTAAGCTATTCAAATATTCGTGACATGTAATTGCTTTGTACATCTTACTCCAATCGTATTAAATTTTAATCATGGTATTAATCGTGCAGTTTATATGGATGCCATACCGTAGACCAGAAATTGCGGTTATTATACCCTCGTCTGCCTATGTTGATTCTCATTTGTGGTGCACTAACGCACCAATTATCAGTTTCAATGTAGTCGAATGGTACCACGGGGATCGAGTACTACGACAATTTGGTTGTATCTAGTACATCCCAGATCCGTCAATGCAGGTGGGGGAGGAGGTTCACGGCAAGAACAAGAGAGGGAGGCATGGACAGCATTGGGGGTTACGTACCAGAGATATGTTGCGGTGTAGGAGAATTGGATGGCTCGAAGACCTCAGATGGATATGTCTTCCAAATTGCGACCATCGTTAGAGTACATACAATGGTACTTTAGTATGGGGAAGCCATATTTACTTGGTGGGCAGTCGACTATAGTCCCCCCGCACGTACAGCGATCTGGGGCATACGAGCCAGTGGCCGATATAGAGCCCAATCCACAGCCAGATCCCAAGCCCGAGGCACAGTCGGAGGCCGAGTCCGAGCGATCACATTCACATTCGACTGATACTTCTTATCATCCGGATTTGGCGGGCAATGACTATTTCCCGGGCTCGTCATCGCATTCACATTCGGATGATACTTCTTATCATCTGGATTTTCCGAGCAATGACTATTTCCCAGGCTCGTCAGGGGGCGGATACCATTACGGGTTTGATATGTTTGGGTCGTACCCACCGCAGCATAGCACTTCTCCCGGCCCATGTCCACCACATTATAGCACACCCCCAGTCCGTATCCACTGCAGTACTCCACTTCTACTGGGTTGTATCGACCGCAGTATGGCACTCCTCCTGGCTCAAGTTCATCGATGCCATTCGAGCCATTTGATTTTTCTTCTATGTATCAGACACCCTCACCTGCGACTGAAGAGGATGTTGGTCGTCGCAATCACCCAAAACGTGAACGTCGACCTCCTCAGAAATATACCCCTAGGACCACACCATCGAACCATCAATTTTAGGGGTTTCTTGGGTTTTTATATTAAAAAGTTTGTATTTTTTTGTATATGTTTAATTAGATTAATTGGAACTTTGAAACGTGGAACAAAATTTGACCATAACGTAATTTAGATTAATTTGGACTTTTTTGAACATTAAAACACTAAAACTTATAACAAACTTAGTCTTGTAATATAAATTGGAACAAACTTTAAATACATTACAACATTAATCTAATTGGAACATTAATTAAATTGGAACAAATGGCATGTATAGGTTGTTGGCTAATGTAGCCTATATGGTTTGGTCAAGTATTTAGCCATTTGATTTGCCTTGTTTTATTACATGTTGTTATATATATACAAGTAAATGGCCTTGTCATATTGATATATGTATCATGATGGTATGTGATATTATAACATGTTATAAGCTTGATGTTGGTTGGCTTTGAACGCGTAATTATGCGATGGTAGTATGTAGGGGGTGTTACATTTGCAATAATTTTTTTATATAAAATAAATACATTACAACATAAGCTCAACTCTTACCTGATTGTGATGATTGTCTAACATGATAGTTTCGCTGCGGGCATTTACTCTGATTATGACCAGCTAACCCGCATAATCCACAACGCGTACCGTCGGATTTCTCCCTAATGTCTATCTCATTATGGATTCTGGTTGATTGCGGACGACCTCTCAGATTCCTGTGTAGCCCTCTGTCTGGGACAAGTTCAAAAGTCGTCGGAGGCACTTCCCACGTAGACAGGTCAGGCAGGACAGGGAACTCATTTTTCCATACACGTAATGTGCGATTGAGTGTGTACACATCATCGACAAATTGTTCAACATTAAGGTTCACTTTAGCACACGCCGCCACAACATGCGCACACGGATAATGAAGTGTTTAGAATCTTCTGCAATCGCATTGTCTACTCCAGATATCAACTCCATAGGACCTAGGTGGTATACCAGGTCGACAACCAATGGTCTCCGTAACTCGAAACGTTTCAAGGTGTCGTGAATATATTTCTACATTCATCGACCTCGCCATCCGACAGTTTGCAACTATTGCATCCCTGACATCTTCGATAAACACATGTCCCGCCTCAATCTAGTTAACTTGTTGCTAACCCATTCTTGGTATCAAGGTAGCCAATCTGTAGAATGTAGCCGAGAAGACTGTTGAAATCGGAAGATGTTGTGTTTTCAACAATACAGCATTGATCCCCTCTACTAAGTTTGTGGTCATTTGACCATAAAGAAAGCTCTCATCAAAACTTTGAGACCATTGCCACGGCTCTATAGTACCTAACCACTGTCGAAAAGATGTATTCGTTTGACCCTCCATGTCATTCTCAAGTCGAGTCATTCTTTGGCGAAAAATGTGTGGATCTAGCTCGTACGCTGTATATGTATTAAGAAAAGATAAGTTACAGGTTGCCCTAAAAACTTATATTGAAAAGATAAGGCAATCATTTACCCATTTTCACAAATTGTCTTTCTAGTCTGCATTCTTATAATCTCGAATGAAGTTAGCTGCGATGTGACAGATGCAGTAAACGGATCTCCATAGTACACCAGAACGTCTAATGGTGGCAATTAATCCTTTCCCTTTATCAGAGATAATGCAAATATTACCGTTGCTAATAACATACCTCCGCAGGTTGGTAAGGAAGAATTCCCATGATTCCATGTTCTCCTTATCTACAATTGCAAATGCTATCGGGAGCACGTTCTTGTTGTCATCTTGAGCAACCGCAAGAAGTAAGATCTGTGTATATTTTCCATATAGCCAGGTTCCATCCACTTGCACAAATGGCTTGCAGTGGGGAAATGCGCGCACACATAGATCAAACGTCCAGAACATCCGATGGAAAATTCTTTTTCCCAACTGTAGTTGGTTATCCGGGCCGTAATAAGGTCATGTCTGTAACTCAATAACGGTCCCTAGTACGTACTCCCGCATAGCTACTATCCATCCCTGTAGCTCAATATACGACGCATCGAAATCCCCATACAATTGCTCCATTGCAATCTGTTTTGCTATCCATGCCTTTCGATATGACACTCGATACTGAAATCGTGCTTGTATTTCGGCAATCAATACCGAAACTTTAATGGTCGACATGTCTTTCACCATTGGCATGATACACGTACAGATAGTTTTAGAATCAAGTTTTCGATGATCTTCTGTCATATGTGTTGATGTGCATGTGTGAGGCCCAACAAATTTGCGTATCTCTCACATCTGCGAATTTTGAATAAATGCATCTCGTACCCGCCAATTGCAGCCTTCCGCCGACTTCCAACACTCCCCAATATATAATGTCGGTTTAGACACTGTAACTTTGTAATCTACTGATATATTCATGCTATACCGCTTAATAGCAAATACGCACTCTTCTTTAGTTTTGAATCTCTGGCCGACGAATAACTTCTCAGGATCAGAATTTACGGCCAGTCGGTAAGCAGGAAGTATTTCAAGGTACTTTGGGAACTTGGCTACATGCGCCGCGTCGGGGTCTATGAGCGACATGTGTGGCCCAGGATTATTGTGAATCACGACACGTCACATCTGGTTCCCGACCGAAGACGCGTTAATGTTTCCATCGTCATTTACGTCTTCATCATCAATATCATCGGGGACATTGTCCACATCGGGATCACTATCACTATGGACCTCTTGATAACAAGGATCACTCATATCAGGTGTAACATTAAGATCGATATCGATCCCACGTATAGTCGATTCACTATCAACGTACGATATTAGAGCCACCATGCACGGTTCTTGAGCTCTATGTTTTTCACTATATGCAGTGAGATCTTCATTTTCCTCCATAGCGGCTAACTCAACAAATAAGTGAATCGGTGCATTTTTGTCACTCCCATTCCCACAGTAAAGAGCAATCATTGTCTCCACTTCTTCGTCATCTACAAGTTCCATTTCAGTTAATTTGATTGGATCTGTCGAAACTGGAAACTTGTAGAAAAGTTTTGAGATCCTTCTCCCACAACGTCTAACAAGTTTTGCGTTAATTCTTCCCTTCATATCATCCAACGAAACATTTCTATTAAATCTCATTGCTATTTGTTGCCGACATTCAAATATGCATCCAACGGTTGTTGTCAAGATAATTTTATCGAAATAAACGCATACGAAAAACTGATTATCCATCTTTAATGCTCAATCTGTTAAAAAATAAACAAACTTTCTCAAAAAAATTTCGAACACCAAATAAACTACTTAAATAAAAAAATTAATTAATCAATATGCAATTTTTTTCATTCATAAGCTCATAGTTTTTCAATTGTCATTTTATACATAAACAACATTTATCTTTACATTTAACCATTTAAATTTAGTTCTATGTTTTCTTCCATCTCCAACCCTGTATCTTCCTCTAGGAAATACTGTACAATCCAATTTAGATATTCTTGATTCTCTTCATATTCATCTTCTACAATTCAATTTGGCAATTCCTCGGGATCTTCTTCCTCTTCAATTTTTATAACAGGTATTGAAATTAGAAATTCTCTTGGTAATTTCCTAACATCTAATTTATCCATCCATGGTATGTCAATCACATTTTACTTCCCAATCAACTTTCGTGAACTTATACTTTGTCTCACTATTTTCCTTTCTCCATAAGAGATTATAAACTTTACGAAGCATATGACTAGATTCCAATAGGTTCGTGGTACCAATGTCTTCCAAAGTTGGTCTATAATGATTTGATGTTCCCGTTCTATTAATGTCCCTCTAAGGGTTAAGTATTGAACTTTATTCTTCCTAATCATTTCATGACCTTTCCACAACACTTTTTGCATCTTTTTATTTACTGTGATAATGTGTTGAACAATATCTTCTTCTGGTTTCATTCTGTAATCTTGCACTTCTCTCATCATCTTATCAACTTTCTCCCTTTGTGCTGAAGTTGTTATTTCATCAGGCAATACCAAATATGTTGCCATTTCTAACAATATCTATATATAACATGCCAAATAAATTTCATAAATATTATCTAATCAACCTAAAATGAGTTTTTACCTAATAATATAAAATAAAATAAAATACCAAAATAGGTTATTTGAAAGATTAAGTGCCAAAATGGTACTTAATCTTTCAAACAACCTCTTTGCTATTTTATTTTATTTTTATATTATTAGGTAAAAACCCACCTAAAACACATATAACAAATAAGTTACATAAAAAAATAATACATTCTTTACATAACATAAATAGGCTTTTTAAGGTTTTTTTACAAAATTAATATAAATCAACAATAATAATAACTAACAATAATTAGGGTTTTTACTAACAATAATAATAAGGGTTTTTACTAACAATAATAATAACTAATAGCAAAAATAATAAAATCAACAATAATAATAACAACAAAAACACAATAACAATATAAAAATCTATTGTTTAAAAAAAATTATACCTTCTTTTTTCTTTTCTTTCTTTTTTCCTTCTCCTTTTTCTTCTCCTCCTTTCTTTCCCTTTATTTTCTTCTCCTTGCTGCTGCTTCTTGGTCTCAGAGTTGCTGATTCTACGTGCTTATATACTGTTTAGGTGCCGCCTCTGGGACCCACACCAGTAGTGCCGCCTCTGCCAGAGGCACAACCGGTGTCGCCTCTGGCATCCACATGACCTTTTTTTTACTTTTTTTCGTTTTTAGCTTTTTTTTCGTTTCTAGCATTTTTTTACTGTGCATGTCAGAAATTAGGGTGGTGCCGCCTCTCACAGTGGCGTGACCACCCTGAACGTACCATTTCGGTAATTAATTTTTTAGGTGTATTATTTTGGAATTTTTTATTTTTTTTATACTTCTTTAGTAAAAAACCCATCATCTACACCGTAAAAGTATAACTTTTAATAGAAATTCAGTAATTAAAATACGACAATAGTCAATTTTAGAAATCTATACTATTTATTAGTCTTTTATTGACTCAATTAAGGAATTACAAGAGTTCATTTTATTTGTAAAGTAAATTTATATAAAATATTTTATTTACCATTTAAATTAAAATAATTTTTAGTTTTTATTTGAAATTTTAATAAGTTATATTTGTGTTTTAAATTTTTATATATTTGTGTATTTATACTTACTATTATCTAAACTCTGATTAAATTGGTATCATGAGTTAATCGGATATTAACCCAGTTAGAAAATTCTTCATAATTAAAATAAGTGATATTATTCAAGGCTACTTTAATCTTTTTATTTAAAAATCAATAAAATATACATCTAAATTGATTTGAACCTACACCAATCACATTAATAAAATCTTTCATTTACCACTTAATTAAAATTTTACTTTAACATTTTTATACCTTTTAATTTTATTATGCACTCTTTATAACCTCTAATTTTATTATGCACACATTTATATTCTAATTACATAATTTTTTAGTTTCTATTTTTAATTATTTATTGTATGTTATTTCTAAGGAACTAAAGAACCTTAGTTTTCCTCAAAATTTTGGGAAATTATGAACTTTTATTTAAAAAATTTTAATTAAGCTCCTCCAAAAATTTTAGAAAATTCTCATAACACCTTTAAAATTTTTTCGTTAAACTCTTAAATTTTACTATAACCCTAAAAGAAACCTGGTCATAGGATACCCACTAATTATTTTTTAAAAAAATGCTTTGTTTCTGCTATAAAAATAATAAAAGCCCTTGAAAAAGGAAATTTTTGACAGTTGCAGCTCTAGTCTCTTTCGGTGAAGTTCTCTATATTGCTGCTCCAAATGGTCAGGCTCTAAACCCCAAAGTTTTATTTTCTCTATTTCCCCTCTTTTTCATAGAAATTAAACCTCTGCGATTAGCAGCAGCATTCGGTATATCTTCTTTTTAATTTGATCTGTAACTAGGAATCTTGATTTCTCTTTTCTTTTTGCCCTTCTATCTAAATTTGTGGGTTTTAGCTTATTTTCAGTTTTTAAATTTGAATTTATTTTGCCTGTTTCTTGTCTAACTATCCTTCCAATAATGGGTTTATGTTTCTGGCATGATGAGTTGTTATTCTTCCTATTACGAAATGGGTATTTGCTCAATTGTTGTTAAAAATAGTACGATTGTTAAAGCTCTAAGCTTTTAGGATTTATTGTGGTTGGTTTTTAACAATAAGAAATTTAATTTTTGGAATTGAATTTATGTGATTGTTTAAGAAAAGCTCTGGTTTAACTATTGATTGTTATGTGTAAAATAGTTACATAAATCGAGGATTCTGAGGCCATTTTATGGCTGTTGGTTGTAATAAGGGCATTAATGTGCCTTGTTTGGGTTGTTCTTTTCTATTGGTTTAAAATATTTGAGACAGAAGGTGGGTAGCTTGAGTATGTTGTGTGGGAAACCAAGTAGAAAATGGATGTTATCGGGAGGTGAAATGCATGGGGTTTTATGTTATTTGGACTCTTTTCATTTTTCCTAAATTATTCGTGTTCGACATTTGTGTCGGAAACATATTTTGGGCATAGATGTGGATATGATCCTCCAAATATATGAAACCTCCTAAAAAATTGAGCATATTTGTATCAGACAAATACCAGGTGGTAGGTTCTATGCCGCATCTCTTATGTTCACAGATTATATCATGGAAGTATCATTCGTTGCTAATGAGAATGCATCATGTTTCAGCATATTGTTGCTAGACGTTCATGTGTTGTATTTTTCTCTTTCCACTTAAAAGTGCAGAAAGTAGGGAAAGAATAAGGTGAAAGGGCTTCTATACTGCAATTTGTGATGGTGGATGTGTGGTGGTCCCTTCTTGGGGCTGCCATCCCGGCTGTAATTGCAGGGCAAGCTTTTAGAATGAAGAAAAAGCATGCCGAAGAAGAGAGAATTAAGAGTGCCAGGGGAAGGGAGAAGACCTCGGATGATATCTTCGTTTGCGAGAGAGTCTGTACATCAAAGCGAATGTTGAAAAAAGTTGGGGCATTTTCAAAGGATCCAATTCCTGATACTTGTGTAACCGTTTGTGGTGTGTCTGAGCTCGATGCTTGCTCTGATGCTTGTGCTCGGACCGTTTGTGTTAACCAACATCAGGTACCCAACTGGAATGACATTTGCCTTCGAAGGTGTCAAAGTGAATGTCTTAGACTATCTGCTTCCCATTCTTCTTAGTGCAGTTCCCATTCTTAGAACATTGCCTTTTAATTACAGTGACTGCCATATCAGTTTCAAAACATGGGTCTCTCAATGGTATGATCCTTTTAGTAGTCATTACGTGATTGTTGAATTTGTTTTTGTGTTTTGACAATTAGTGGTTAAAAAGGTCGTTTGAATTGTTCTTTGCATATGCTTCATATTATGATCTCCCACCTGTAAACTTAATTATTAAGCCTGGTTATGTATGTTCAATTATTAAGCAAGTTCGTTTCTCCATTTATGGAGATCATTGTAATAAAAATAACACATGCAAATTTAGGCTGTCTGGCTGTCACTTAATGCTTAAAAGTACCATAGAAGCTAAAAATGACGAATTTTTACTAACATTGAACCAAAACTAACTGTTATATCCTTATAATAACTAACTGTTAGATCCTTATAATATTCTCACTTGAAAATAGCCTCATAGCAAACGTTCCTAAAATCGCATTTCATACCTATACGTAATTACATGTGCTTTATTGATGGAAATCTCTCTGAATACTGAAGGTGGTGGTAGTTCTCTGGAGGCCGGTAGAGGCGATAGTCCTAGGGATGATCTGGATCGAAATACTAAGAAGGTACGTTTTAAAGAGAATAACGGGAATGGGGACATAGATATGGTGGTTGAATGAAATCTCATTCCAACATTGTCTTGGAAAGATAAATTGTTGGGGAATGGATTAAGTGATAAGGGAAAGACAATGGTGGAATCTGGAGAGGGGTTGACGATGATATCGAGTTTTTGGAATGAGATATTAATAGATATGTTGTTAATGGGATCCTTGCTATCAATTTCTCAGACCAAATCTAGCAAATTCTCTTTAAGGAAATGGAAACTATGGTAGTCCTAAAATTGCTGGGAAGGAGTATTGGATAGAGGTGTGCACGGGTCGGGTCTCGACCCAGATAAAAATGTTAAAACTTAAGCCCAACCTGGTCCATCCATATTAATTTTTATATAATTTTAAAAAATATATAATACGTCAAAAATACTAACACTAAAATAGATGCAACTTAACAAATAAATGCATCTAAAATAATAATAAAATTAACAAATATCTTTAAAATAATAACAAAATTAACAATAAAATAAGTTTTATACAATATTCAAACAATAACAAAATGATAGTAACATAATAGTAAAATGGTAGCAAAATAAGGAGAAAATAATATTAAAAACAAAAAAAATTTATCCTTTAGTAAATTTGGGCCGGGCTAAAAATGCCTTACCTGAGGCCTAGTCTATTTTTTAAACGAGTTTTATTTTTTTGTCCAAGCCTATTTTTCGAGCTTATATTTTTGCCCAAACCTTTCCACATTTCTAACAGGCCTTCGGGCTAGGCCGAGTGACTCGACTCATGAACAGGTTTAATATTGGATATGTGGCATTGAATAAACGGGTTAGTAGTCTTTGGAGACCTTCAAAGCCATTCCATCTCATGGATATAGAGAACAAATATTTCTTAGCCAAGTTTCAATGTATTGAAGATTTTGAGAAAGTTCTATCGCAAGGGCCTTGGTTAATATACAGACAGTACCTGACTGTTCAACCTTGGACCAAAGAGTTTAACCCCTTACAACCTTATTTGAGCATGGTAATGGCTTGGATCCGTTTTCCGGGACTCCCAGGGTTCTTGTACAAGAGGGGGGTCCTTGAAGAAATAGGTAGGATTATAGGGAAGCTAATCAAATTGGATTTAACACAGATAGCAGATCTAGAGGCCGGTTGGCTCGAATAATCATGTATGTGAACCTGGAAAAGCTTCTGGTGTCACAAGTTCTAGTTAACGGTGTTCTCTAAAGAGTGGAATACGAATCCTTACAAACAATTCGTTACACTTGTGGGAAGTAAGGTCACACCAAAGAGATTTGTTCTTTGAAGGAACGAATCTCAATGGTGGAGAAGGAACGAATGGATTTTGCTTTGGATGGGACTATGGGCAGATGAGATGGTATGAGTTATAGGCCATGAATGGTGGTGGAGAAAAAAATAGGTGAAATCCGTGGGATCCAAAAAATCACAGAACTAATTTTTTGGGAAAAGGGGATTCGAGGTCTAGATTTAACACGTCGTCTAGGCTACAGAACTCGGGGGTATAGAGATTGAGGGGTTTAAGGCAATATCGAAAGAGATGGTAGGGATGAAGGGAAAATCTAAGGAAAAAATGGATGAAGTGGGAACTAGAATAGGCTTACAGGAAGATATTAATTTTGTGAAGAATGTTGATTTGGTAAATGGTGAAAAGAATAAGGGGGAATGGGTTGCTCTTAGGCCCAACGGAAAATGAGGAGACATATTTTAATAATATGTGCCTTGATGGTTCTAGAAATTCTTTTAAGTCCCTTGGAAAGAAACAAATGTTAATTGTTGGGCCAAATATTATTACTAATGGACCAGTTGACTCTTGTATTGCAGGTTCAAAATTCTTTAAGGAAACAGGTGCTGTAGGTTCCTCATCCAACAAACCGTCTGTTGTAAGGGATGAGATGGAGACCAAATTAGAGGCGATTAAACTTTTAAATAACAAACAATGTATTAGAAGATGTGTCTATATTGTAATAAACATGTAATTATTTTTTATTTATTTGAACGATAAATAAATAAATAAAGTTAATTTCACATTTTATTATTATGCCTTTTGTATTTTTGTCTTTTATATTTTACATGTATAGCTAAATTGTGACAAGCAAATATTAGTTCATTGATTGTTTAAGTTCAAACTGAATATAAGTAGCATTGTAAGAATGTTTGCATTAAGAGAAAGAAAACTTACTTAGTAGATAGTCTAAATATGTTTATAATTCCGTAAAAGAATCGAAGTGAGCATTTGATTCAAATATTGAGAAGGATTATTATGTTGTCTAGAATTCCAATTAGGAGATGGCTAGTCTTGGCTATCGGAGCAGTTGACTTCACAGGAAAAGACAAATGTATTCATTGATAGAATGATACATTGGACTAAACCCAAGATGAATTAATTCTGAATCCGTTTGTGAACTAATTCACTTGTGATGTTCATGGTGTGGTTTACCTAAATAATGATTTAGTCACTGGTGTAACACCCCTAACCTGTACCCGTTGTTAGAACAGGGTTACGAAGTATTACCGGAATAAATAGATTAAATACAAACATTTTATATTATTTAACATTCATGTAAGATATTATTCATAAAGTCCCTTATATGAGCCCTCGAGGCCCAAAACATACATTAGAAACAAATTGGGACTAAATCGGGTACATAGAGAATTTTTTGCGCAATTTCAAAAACTCTCCTAGGTGTAGGGTACGCACTCCTGTGTGGTCAGGCTGTGTGAGCATTCGAAATTGAGCACATGGCTGTCCCAACCTGTGACTGTACCAATGTAACTCTCTGACCTGGGTCATACGGCCAAGTCACATGCCTATGTGCTAGGCCATGTGTCACACACGGCTATCACACACGGCTAAGACACACGCTTGTGTCTCTACCTGTTTGGATAAAAATAAGTCATTTTCAAGGTCACATTTCCCACTTAAACTTCGCATCACCTAACCAAACATTTTTGGACATCAATAGTCCATAATAAAGCATTCAACCAAACCAAAAATAAGCTTCATACTTAACATATTACAATAACCATTCAAAAATCTTTACTTACCAATTTTAATCCAATCATCAATATGTTTATAAATTATCCATCTTTCAACCATATTAACTCACATTAGACTTGATAAGACTATTACTTACACATCAAAACATGTTCATCACAAGCCACTCTAATGGTTAGTTACAATACTTATAAGCCCACATTGGCCAAATTATCCTATACATGTCATTATAACCAAAAGTAATTTACTATTTATACCGAAATGAGCCGAAGGATAGTGTGATGATGCTCTGACCAACTTCCAACCTTTACGAGCTTCCGAGTACTATAAAACATAAAACATATTCCAAACAACTTGGCCAAAAGCCTAAACACATATCCTCAGTCAACATGTTAGTCATGTATTTCAAAGAAATATCAAGGGACATATATGAGCTCATAACAATAGAATTGCCATATACATATACTTTTCATATCATGGATTCATATAACATGTACAGACCATTTTCATGTATTTCAGACATATTCAGTAATAATCCATTCCGAATCTATATTATCACATATAAGAACTTTACCCGTTGAACCATTTAAAATCTCGATGAATACAAGGGTAGTACACACAAAGTGTACAAAACTGTAATCCGTCAATTCATATTCGAAAATACTCATACGAGCACATAAATAGGGAGCTTTCTCTTGAGCCATATAACGGGAAGCTCAGGTGAGCCATTTAACGAGAAGCTTATCTGAGCTATATGACGGGACGCTCATAAGAGCCATAACCAAGAAGCTCATGTGAGCCATCAATCAAGAAGCTCTAGATAGCCATATATCGGGAAGTTCAAGAGAGCCATATCAGGTAGCTCCAGAGAGTCATTAATCAGGAAGCTCTCAAAGAGCCTTTAATCGGGAAGCTCACGAAGAGCTATAAAACGGGACACGCGGGATCACGACTGATGCTCCGAAGAGCTATTAATAGGAAGCTCACAAGAACCATATAACAGAAAGCTCGAGAGGGCTAATAACGGGATACTCTTTCAAACTATGGTGTGTCCGCAACATAAGTAGGATCACGACCGATCGGGATGCGCCGAAGAGCTATTAACGGGAAGCTCACAAGAACCATATAACGGAAAGCTCGAGAGGGCTAATAACGGGATACTCTTTCGAGCTATGGTGTGTCCGCAACATATGCAGGACCACAACCAATTCGGGAACACTGTATCCATCGAATTTCATTTATTTAATCAAGGACTTAATACTTATCGAGCATTATCGGATATGTGGCCAATTTTCATTCATGTAAATTATACAATACACATACATAATATTCAATTTAAACATATAAATATACACAATTTAGTTACACGAACTTACCTTAACAAGTGTTTGTTTATTTGTTGTTTACTAATCCGACACTTTCTCTTTTCCTCAATCTAATTTCGTATTTTGTCTATTCGAATCTATACGAGTAAATATAACTCAATTTAATACAATTCATATTCAATTCAATTCACATCTTAGGCAAAATTATCATTTTGCCCTTATACTTTTAATTATTAACGATTTCGACCCTAGGCTTAGAAAATGAAATTCATGCAATTTAATCCTTATTTCAAGCCTAACTAATTTTTACATGTAACATTAACAGCCCATGTATTTCATAAGATTCAAAATTTTTCCATAAATTTTACATCAATACAATTTAGTCTCTAAATCACAATTTCATAAAAATTCACTTTACAAAAGTTGTTTATCTATCAACAACTTTTCATTTTCTACCATAAATGTCATAATTCATGCATATTCATCCATGAAAAAATTTTAATACTTTGATAACATTGCAAATTAATCCCCAAGATAGTTAAATTAAACTATTATGTTCTCGAAAACATAAAATTACTAAAAACGAGACAAGATTACTTACCTAATTAAACCAAGTAAGATTGCTTGAGTTCTCTTCTCTTAACTATGGTTTTCATGGATTTAATTTTGGGAAAGATGATATAAAAGATGATATTTTATTTTATTTTATTATTTATCATCTTTATTTTTTTATCTTTCCAATTTTGTCCTTTTCTTTATTTAACTTTCTGTGGATGAATCATCGTACTTATCTACTAACTCCTCTTAATGGTCTATTTACCATATAAGAACCTCCAAGTTTGAATACTATAGCTATTTGATACCTATAGCTACAAAAACTCAACTTTTTCATTTTATGCAATTTAGTCCTTTCCATCTAATTAGACTTGAAATCGGTAAAATTTTCCTAACAAAATTTTTATACGATATTCCTATCATAATGTAGATCATGAAATAATATTAAAATAATTTTTCCTTCCAGACTCGAATTTGTGGTCCCGAAACCACTGTTCCAATTTCACTGAAAACGGGCTGTTACATTTTCCCCTTTAAAGAATTTTTGTCCTCAAAAATCTTACCAGTAAAGAGGTTTGGATATTGCTTTCTTATTGTTTCCTCCGGTTCCCAGGTAGCTTCTTCTATTCCGTGTTGTTGCCAGAGGACTTTTACTAGAGCTACCCTTTTATTTCTCAGTTTTTTTGTCTCACGTGCCAAAATTTTGATCGGTTCCTCTCTGTAGTCATATCAGGTTGAATCTCAACCTCTGTCGAGGAGATAATGTAACACCCCAAACCCGACCCAGACGTTATGACCGGATCCGACGTGTCACATTGAAGTTTTTAAGAAAACCTATGCCTCTTTCAATGTCCTTCTTAGTGTTTTAAAAGATAGTCTTTGCTAAGTTAATAAAGTGAATAGAAGCTGTGCACCAGGTAGGTATCCGAAACAGAGGAGGTGAGCCATGAAGGCTGCTTAAGTACCAAGCTCTTGATTGGATCCAATCCTAGACATGCCCACAACCATTGCTACACTTTGGTGCTAGGTTAGGTTTTGAGAAAAAACAAATTGGAATTCATTTAAGTAGATATTTTTGATAAACCGATTAATTGTACTGTTGCGTTATTTTGAAAATAATTATTATTTTGGAAACGCGCCCTAGGTTTAACTCATATTGTTATCAGAAAAATATAGGGTATAAGATAAAATAATCCCAGAAAAATAATTAAAATGGCCTTATTACAACCCAAAACCAAATAATAATATTAATAAGATAAAACTTATAAAGAAATAAATTAGCTACTTATTGCAATTAAAAGAAACAGAAATAGTAGTGTGGCCATCTCCGAGTCCCTCGCAGCTCCAAACCATCTAAGCTTAGGGATTACCTGCACAGTTAGAAATGGGGTGAGTTTACGAAAACTTAGTGTGTAACCCCAATAACAAACAAACAGTAAATAACACGGTATCAGTACAATCTGGGCCAAAGCCCTATTTAGTCTTGACATATACTGGGCCGAAGCCTTTTCAGAAATCATATCACTAGGCCGAAGCCTTTACTGTAAACGGTATGACCCTTAGGCCCATTTCAATATCACATGTAATGTCAATGGATGTATGCAAGCCCATTTCAATATCACATGTAATGTCAATGAATGTATGCAAGCCCATTTGGGGAGACTACTCGACCCATCATCCGCTACTCTCCACCCGTACCAACCAAGCTCTCCAAGTGGGGAATAACTCAACCTACCCAACCAAACTCTCCACTGGCAGCATAGTGCTTTATCATATAACCGAGGCCTACCCTCTTTAATATCCGGGCAAAGCCCTTTCGATAAACCGGGCAAAGCCCTTTTTGATGGCTCAGGCGAGAGCCCTTTTAGCACTTCCTCCATCAATATAACCCATATCCCATGCAATATGTCATGTATGCAGAATGTCATGCCCATATTTGAATCAAACAATCACAGTCAAGTCATTCATATCACCAATATATATTCACAATCAAACCACAACCACACAAATTAAGTCAGTCACTTGCCCACAAGGGCAAAATAGTCATTTTTCATATTATAAGGGTATTATGTAATTTTACCAAAAATCAGGGTTTTCCATGTTCATTACAATTGTCAATATTTCCGAGTGTTTAAACAATGATCTTTAACCCACTTATCAAATTCGGGCTTTTGGGCCCAAAACCCCTAATGGGCCCTACGAATGCTGATTTAGCCCATTAAGCCTGCTTAACCCAAATTTTACAACAATACTAACCATGTTAACATGCAACTTTTCCAAATTCCATTTTCTATCAATTTTACCCAAATGGGCCCAAAAGCCCATTGGGTCCAATTCCAGCCCATTGAGGCCCAACTTACCATTGTGCACAAAATTGAGTTCTTACCTGTTCCATCGATCCAAACACTGATCTTATCGTATTTATGGCATCTATACCCAAACGCAACATTACAAGTTCCCGAAATACCGGTATTTTAGCATTTCGGCTTCTCAGTAAATATTAATCTAAGCTATTACGAGAGTTAGTACACACCTGTTACGGGTTGAAGTTGAAACGTTTCCATAATCAATCACCTACGATAACCACCACCTGTCACTCAAACTTAACTAATCCAATATCAATATATGTAAATCCTAAGCACATCAGTCATACGGAATATAAGGGCATATTCGTCATTTTACCATACAAGGGTATTACGGTCACTTTACCCTACAGGGGCTTTACGGTCTTTTTACCTATTAGGGGTATTTTAGTCATTTCATCCTACATGTAACGCCCCAATTTTCGGGAATTCTGTGAATGTTGGCATAGGTTTAATTATGTTAGTGAGCCTCTAGAAGGCCCAAGCTTAAGATAGAACTCGGCAATTTTAGTTAATTTTTGATCCATAAGAAAAAGAGGGTGAAATTATGAAATAGGACCTATGTGAAAATGTTTGAAAATGCTATAGGCTAAATTGAAGTGGCCAAATAAATAGGAGTGCAAAATAGGAGGATTTGCATGACAAACCCCCCATTTTACATGAGGTGGCCAGACATCATGTTGTTGTAGACAATATGAGCACTTGATATCCATAATTCATGGTACAAATTGATAATGGGTTAGGTAAATGTTCCATGATAATGGATTAGGTAAATATTCCATGATAATGGGTTAGGTAAATGTTCTATGATAATGGTTTAGGTAAATGTTCCATGATGGGCATTTCATGTCTTTTGTATTAAAGAATTAAATGGATGAAATATGAAATTTTATTAAAAGAAAAAGGGGTGAAAAGAACAAAGTTTTGTCCATCTTTGTTCATCATAGCCGAAAGTTAGAGAAGAGAAAGGAGAGGAGAAAGCTCTTGAATGTTCGGTCACTTGGGGAAGAAAATTGAAGGTAAGTTCATGGTAGTTTGCTTTTATTTTGAGGTTTATGAGTTCTTCTTGATTCTACCTTAACTCTTGAAGCATATTTTGGTTTTTAGTTGTGTTGTGAGCATTTAGTCATGAATTAAAATGAAGGAAATGGTTGTTGTTTCATGTTCTTTTGATGAAAAATGGAAGATAAGTGAAGTTGAGCCAAACAAATGAGCATGCATGTGCCTTAGATGCTAAGGGGAAAAATCGGCTAACATGTTGTGCTTTAAAATGATGAAATGGAGATTATAATTAAGTAAAATCATAGATATGTGATGATTGATTGGTGATATACATGTTTAAATAACATGCATGCAAGTTATGTGTGAAAGAGTGAATTTGGTAATAAATCTGCTTGGGATAGTAGCAGTAATGTGACTTTGGAAAATCACCATAAATTGTGGGAGATGAATTGGAAGCTAAATAAATTATGTAATTAAATCTTGTTGAGTCTAGTTTCAAATGAAATAAACTAGAACATATTTTGAATTCTGTACAATGAGAAATTTGATTCGTAATGAAGAGTGATCAGATTAGTCAAACAGTGAAACATGCGAAACTTTGAGAAAAATCCGGCATTGATTGGCCAAACCAAAAATTCTGAAAATTTTATGTATATAAGATATATGAGTCTATTTTCAGGGAAAATTAACGGCACTTGATTTGGAGTTTCGTAGCTCCAGTTATAAATGATTTAGTGACTGTTGCTCAGGAAGACAGCTTGCAGTGAAATTATGATTATGTGGTAAACATTGACAAAAATTTGTTAATGAGTTGCTTATTGATTTCTTATAAGCTTACTATGATCTGTAGGTGTGGTTGGCCGAATATTGTAAGGGGTTAATACGTAGTTTGTATTTGAATAGTTAGATTAACGTGTTAGTAATCCAATTGTAGGCGGTTCGTGTGTGGATCTCGTCAGCATATCGTCGCAAACAGGTGTGTAACTAACACCCTCTTTCTTAGTCTAGATCGGCAAAAGTTGAAAAGTCGAAATGCCAAAAACCGGTATTTTGTAGATTTGCGAGTGTGCGAATGCTCGTAAGGTAAATCGATTAATGTTTTTGGTAAGCTGCAATGTTTGGATTGCAAAGTGCATGATTTCTGTGTCCTCGATATTTTTGGGCTTAATGGGCCAAAATTGGAATGATGGGCCAACGGGCCCAATTCGGTAAGAACCCTCGGTAGTGATTCTGTTAGTACGTGTAAGGTAGGAATATGCATGAAAAACCCTAAAATAGATAAATTACTGAAATACCTTTAAAAGTGGAAAATTTATAGTTTTACCCTAGGAGATAAATTACCAAATACCCCTAGGTTAAATTGACCTAAATGCATGTTTGATCGTTGTTATTTACTACATGCCATGTTGTTATTATCGATGCATGGACCTGGGATATTGACGGAGGAAGTACTGAAAGTGGCTTGTCCACGATCTTGGAGGCTTTGCCTCAATTTATCGATAATCGAGCAAGACAAGGTCAAAATCGTGGAGTGTTAATTTGGGTGGGTTGAGCTATTTCCCATATGGAGTGTAGGGCTGGTACGGGTGGAGTGTAATGGTTGGTGGGTTGAGTAGTCTCCCCAAATGGGCTTGTATATGTTATTGATGTTGCATGTATTTTGAAATGGGCCTATGGGCCATACTTTTATCTGAATAAGGGCTAAGGCCCGCTTTATTGTAATCAAAAGGGCTCGTCCAAGATTATGTTACTGAATGGGCTTAGGCCCAATAGGCTTGAGTGACTTGGGCTTTGAATGGGTTTTCCTTACACACCGAGTTTCCCAAACTCACCCTTTTTATTTTTATCCACGCAGGTAATCCCCAACCATAGTGGGCTTGGAGCTGTGAGGGAATTCAGAGTGGCCACCCGTTCTGAAAGTTTGATTTTCTTCTGGTGAACTGGACATCCTTTTATTTACGTTTGATGTTTTGGGTTTTTAAATGTAATAAGGTCGCTTAATTATTTTTAATGGTTTTAATATGTATTACTAAGATAGGTATTACTTATTTTAACTGTTGAAATTGGATGACTTTAGTAGCGTTTTCAAAAAAAAAAAAAACAACAATTGATTTCAAAATAACACGACAACAAGCAAAGCTTCCGAATGAAAGTATTTTCCAAAATTAATCACTTTTCCTAAAATGACTTAATCAAATCGGTTTCTAGAAATATACATGACGTTAAGGTGTGGCAATGGCGGTGTGCATGTCTAGGATTAGATCCGAAGGGAGCTTGGTACTTAAGTAGTCCGATAGACTCACCTCCCTTTTTCGGTTTCCTACCGGTGCATGACTTCCATTCACTTTAACCTATAATGAAATTATCTTTTAAAACACTAAGTAGGTTTTTCTGGATCAACAATATAAAATGTTTTAAACGCTCGATGTGGCATGTCTGGCCCTACCATAACGTCTGAAATTTGGGTTTGGGGTGCTACACTACAAGGGTGTTTTGGTAAATCTACAAACCAAGGGTATTTCAGTAATTTTGTAAACCAATGGTATTTCTATAATTTTAGAAAGTCAAGGGTATTTCGTAATTTTGTAAATTAGGGGTATTTTGATAATTTTACAAATTGAGGTATTTGGTAATTTCACAAACCGTTGGTATTTCAAGTAATTTTACAAACTAGGGGTATTTTGGTAATTTTACAAACTAGGGTATTTTGGTAATTCTATCCCACTGGGTATTTTAGTAATTTCACAATCGAGGGTAAAATGGTAATTTTGTAAACTGAGGGTAAAATGGTAATTTTGTAAATCGAGGGTAAAACGATAATTCTATAAATCTAGGGTACTTTGGTAATTTTACAAGTCGAGGGCATTTCAATAATTGGTAAACTAAAGTATTCTAAACAGAGATAACAATACAAATGGCCCTAAAGCCCATTCTCGGCCCAAATGGGCCCATACGCTCTTGTAGCCCTTTTAGCCCAAATCTAGCCACGAATATGAGATTCACCTAGCCTAGTCCAATTTTACTACACCATCAAACAACTTATCCAATTGGGCCTGTAGGCCCATTGGGCCCACATAACCCCTTTCAGCCCATCGCGGCCCAAAGTAGCCATCCTACAGCTAGAGTAGTGAGAAATACACACCTGATAGGAGACTGGAGTTAATCCACGCTCCGAGCACTCTTAGCCGACGCCTAACCCAAATGAGCACGCTATACAGCGAAAGGGATCAGCCAAGAAAGATACCTTTACTCTCTTCATGGTTCCCTCTATTTAAAGCCAGCTTCGCAACCACTCTTATGTTAGCTTCCCGATGTGGGATCCCTCCAACATCAGAGTTTAAATTCAACACCAACTCTTGCCGCCCCCTGTTAGCAAAATAAATATAATACCCCGAAAATTTTTATAGTAAAATATTATCTGTGATATAGTAGGAAATAAAGTGACAAAAAGGGAAAATTTGAGTTATGTCAATATTGAGAAGTATATTATGACATATTGATTCAAGAAAGGATTAAATTGTAAAAGTGAGAAAAGTTTTGTGGCCCAAGAGTAAATACTCAAAATTTTAAGGATTAAAGTGTAAATATGAAAAGTTGAAGGACTAATAGTACAAATATTTAAGGGTGGAATGATCTAGAAACCAAGGAAAATTGATGAATTAGGACCAAATTGAATAGGTGAAGAATTATAAGGGACTAAATTGCAATTTTACCAAATTAAGTGATGACTCAAGAATGGAATTTTAAAAGATCACAAAGGGCAAAATGGTCAATTGGAAGAGAGAAATCTAGAGACAATGATGATGTTGGAGATATTTTAGATAAATTAAATAAATAAATATTAGTTTATTAATACTTTAAAATTGATTTTTAAATGATATTTTATTATTTTATTATTATTTTATTTAATATATATATATATATATATATATATATATATATATATATATGAAAGGAAAGAAAGGGAGGATGATATGATATGATCACCTTTCTCATGCAACTAACGTGAGAAGAAGAAGAAGAAAGAAAGTTTTTCTTTTCTTACAATTTAGTCCTTCCTCTAAAAATTCATTATTTTCACCTAAAAATTGAAAGAATTTCCATAGCCATCAAGAGACAAAGATAGCAAGGAGATGATAGAGAGAAAGAATATCAAGTTGGATTCAAGAAATAGAAGCTGGAGGAGAGAGAAAAATCAAGTTAAAGATTGAAGTCAATAAGAAAAGGTAAGTACATCAAGATTTCAATATGTTTTTAAGTTTGTTATTATTAACAAAGCATGGAAATAATGTTATAGTAGAGTTTTCTTACATAAGGTTCTATATTCTTGATATGTTAGTGAAGAGAAAATAAGAGAAAGTGATGAGAAATGGTGTAGAAAAAGAAAATAAGGGTGTTATAACATGGTAATTAATATCTTGCACTAAAACAGTTCTAGACAGTAGCAGTAGTCTAACTCTGAAAAATCACTAAAAATTGTATAAATCGAATTATAAGATGAATAAAATATGAGATTAAATATTATTGAGTCTAGTTTCTTATAGAAGAAATGGTGTAAGTAATGGATTTGTAAATCATGAGATATAATGAATTTTGTGAGACAAGGTCAGAATGAATTCGGGTTCCCCTATTCTGACTTTGGAAAATCATAAAAAATTAAATAGAAATAATTAGGGGCTTAAATTTATATTTTTAGAATATTTAATTATTATATTTTCAATATAAATAAAAAGTAATATCATTTGAATTCTGTACGAGGAAATAATTAATCTTTAGTGAAGAAGGGTCAGAACTGTCAGGCAACAGAACAGGGGTAACTTTAAAGAATAAACTGTACTTATTGGATAAACCAAAAATTCTGAAACTTTTATGGAAAGAAGATATATGAGTCTAGTTTCAGGGAAAATTAGCGGATCTTAATTTGGAGCTCTATAGCTCCAGATATAAATAATTTAGTAACTATGACACAGATGGACAGTTTGAATATTTATAAAAGTATATAATAAAAATTATAGATGATGTTACTTCCAAGTGTGTTATATACATTAAGGATGTGGAATGGAGAGGAGGAGGAAAATATATATGAATATTCAGCTACCATGGCTAATTTGCATGTTTTAGGCTTAAGGACTAAATTGAATAAAAGTAAAACTTCAGGGGGCAATTTTGTAAAAATGTCAAAATGACCAAATTGAAGGGAATGAATTGTTTTACTATCTAAATTAATAAATTGAATGAAATTGTCAATTTAAGATCGAGTGAAAATTGGGAAAATGGTAAATTACCAAAATGTCCCTGAATCTTGATATTTTTGCAATTTTGCTAGGTAAGTTCGTGTAACTTGAATTATATTCTTAAATGCTTGAGATTATATGTTATTGATGTGAATATGATTTGAATGTTCATTGTATGGAAATTTATGAAACATTGATATATTTGATAAAAGGAGAAGAAATCCTGGTTGAATGAAAGGAAAATTCAATGGATCTCTGAAAAGGAATTAACGGTAAAAAGGATCTAGCCCGGACGGGTGATCCTATCCTGATATATCCCTCCCGAAGAATATGTGTAAAATTGATTTAGCCAGACGGGTAATCCGAATTAGGTTCGAATTTAGCTTTGACTCGGTAATTCAGATCCAAGCTCATTAGAGTAATTGTCGTTGTGGGATTTAGCTTTGGACTGGTAATCTCGACAATACTCTATGAGTTTATATTATAGGAGATTTAGCCTGGACTGGTAATCCCACTATAAGGATGAGGTTCGCGGGAGTGTGCTCTCTGATATGAAATGTGTAAGACCATGGTTGACAGATACCATGGCAACCTGATATGAAATGTGTAAGACCATGGTTGAAAGATACCATGGCAACATGATATGAAATGAATAAGACCATGGTTGAAAGATACCATGGCAACATGACGGGAAATGAATAAGACCATGGTTGAAAGATACCATGGAAACGTGATATGAAATGAATAATACCATGGTTGAAAGATACCATGGCAACATGACAGAAAATGAGTAAGACCATAGTTGAAAGACACTATAGCATCATGTCAAAGATAAATAAGACCGTGGATGGGAGACGCGATGACATCTATTGAACAATTGATATTCAGGTAATATGCATCAGATGACGAATGGTTATATAAAATGGTTGTGTGAAATGTTTACAAGAACTGGTCATATGGAAATATATGTACAAAATAGTTGTATGAAATAATTATGAAGATAGATAAACGAAATAAGAATAAGTACATGGAATATAATTTATGTTAAGTTTGATATAAACTTTACGGAATAAATATACATAAAATATATGGAAATGATGGAGCATGAAATATTGATATAATGAAATGATTGATATATACTTATGAAGAAACGGTAAGAGAATGATATGTTTCATGACATGTACATATATGATTATCTTTGATATGTTGATACAAGGAAATTATGTAAGTAAAGACAATTATTAAACTCAAGTGTGACATGTCGAGAAAATAAGTATATCAATGTTGAATTTATATGAAATTTGTGCAAGTATACTAACAATGATGTGGCTTGACGCTTAGACAAGCGTCAAGCTATTGATTGAATTGTAACATGTTTAATTATAAGAAGCATTGAAATAGTAAGTACTTAGATGAAAATAAAATTTAAGATTTTACGAAATTTTTTTTATGATCCCGATTTAATTTCGGTTGATTTTTAATGTATGTTTGGGGCTTCGAGGGCCCAATAAAGAGACGTTATGATTATTTTCAAAATATGAATAATAAATGACTCAGAATTATCTGAAAATGTTCAGTAAACTCCGATAATGCCTCGTACCTATTCTGGCAATAGATACGGGTAGGGGGTGTTACAATAAATGCTCCTTGCTTGCCATGGGATTCGAACCCATGCCTCCCCTCAGATGCTCCACACGCTACTTGCCACTAAGCCACAAGGCTTTTTGTGTCATATTTTATCCCCAATTAATTATAAGGTTTAAAGGCTAAAGTCCAGGTTCCTTTAAAAAAACCAAAATAAATTGCAAGAGCCAAGGCTTGAACCCAGGCTCCCATACAACCTTAATGACGCCACAACCACTAGACTACAAGCTTCCTTGTGTCATTTATTTAACACAATAATTTAAAAACCCTCATCCAAGCATCTAGGTTTTTTTTCCACTTAATACCAAAATTTTGCTAAAGCCCAAGTTTGAACCCAAGATTTCTCTAACACTTCTCAGGGCCATTAACCACCAAAGTAGACATTTAATTGTGTCATTTCATTGCACAATTAAATACCTATATACAACCTCCTTACGGACCCGCACTCAAGGCCCAAATTCGGGGTGTTACAGATAACATGTGAAGGATCTGATCGATACCGTCGTAACATAGACACGTGAAAACATTGTGAATTTTGTTAAGCTCTAGTGGTAATGCTAATCGGTACACAACATGTCTGATTCTTTTAGTGATTTCATAAGGCCCAATAAATCGTAGACTCAGTTTTCCTTTACGACCAAATCGAAGAACTTTCTTCGAAGGTGAAGCTTTCAAAACTTCTTTGTCACCAACTTGAAATTCTATTTCTTTCCATTTAAGATATGTATAAGATTTTTGATGATCACTTTCAAACTCTCTCTGATCACTTTCACTTTTTCTTCAGTTTCACGAATCAAATCAACTCCGTGTATATTTTTCTCACTGAGCTCAGTTCAATACAACAAAGTTCTACATTTACAACCATATAGAGTTTCATATGGTGCCATCTTTATACTTGACTGATAACTATTATTATATGCAAATTCGACTAATGACAGATTTTTTCCCAATTACCTTCAAATTCTAGTACACAGCACCGAAGCATATCTTCAAGAATCTGAATCACACGCTCTGACTGACCATCAGTTTGAGGATGGAATGAAGTATTGAAATGTAGGTACGTACCCAGAGCTTTTTGCAACTTGTTCCAGATCGGGATGTAAACCGAGGATCTCTATCAGAAATAATGGAGACCAGAACCCCATGTAATTTAGCAATCTCAGAAACATATAACTCTGCTAATCTGTCTAGGGAGAAATCCACACGTACCGGAATAAAGTGTGCATATTTCGTCCAATAGTCAACGATTACCCAAATGACATCTTTATTTTTCAGAGATAGGGGTAATCCTGACACAAAATTCATGGTAACTCTATCCCATTCTGATTTCGGTATCGTAACTGGCTGTAATTGTAGCAGCCCGTTTTTAGTCAAATCAGAACAGTGATTTTGAGACCACAAATTTAAATTCAAAATAATTATTTTATTATTATTTTAATGTTTATAGCATGATAGTATGTTTGTGTGAAAAATTCGTTAAGAAATTTTATTGTTCGAATGGTCAATTTGATAAAAAGGACTAAATCTCGTAAAGTGCAAGAGTGATGTTCTAATAGCCAAAGGTATTAAATGGCTATGAAATTAAATAGTGGAGGTCCTTATGTTGTGATTAGACCATTAATAATTTGAGTGGACAATGATGGACATTTTTAAGTGATTTCAATGGTTTTTCATTAAGGTTAATTTTGTAATTTTGATATTAAGGTTATTTAAATAAAACAAACAAAATTTTAAAGTTATCATCTTTTCCATTTGCCTAAACTGAAGAGAAGAGAAACCATTTTTAGGGTTTGAAGCATTCGGTCACTTGCTAGCTTAATTGTAAGTTCATTTTTGTCCTGTTTTTAATGCTTTCTATGTTTTTGAGATCGTTGTAGCTTAGTCTAGCTAGTCCAGGGATTAATTTACAAAACTGTTAAAGGTAGGGTTTTTCCATTGATGAATCTATGTGTTCTTTGATGTTTAATGATAGAAAATGCATGTTTGTTGTTTTATAAACAACATTTGTTAAGTGATTTTTAGTAAAATGTCCAATTAGGGATTAAATTGTGAAATGTGTAAATTTTGTGGTTAAATTGTGAAATAAATGAAAATTATGGACTTCTAGGGACCTAATTCAAATTTGGCTAGCATGGGTTTTGGTTGAATTGCATGAATTTGTAATTTTATGAAATAAGGATTAAATTGTAAAAATCTTGAAATGTTAGGGGAAAAATATAAAAGTGCCTTAATGTGTGTTTTTGGATTAAATTGAATATAGAGATTATTAAATAAGTTAATTTTGATTATATTTAGGTCAAGAAAGGCGAAATACGGATTTAGATCGGGGAAAGAATAAGGTTTCAGAGTAATCGACTTAGTTCACCGTTTTTACATTCGAGGTAAGTTCGTATGTAATAAGCATTGATATAATTGTGTTTTAAATGCTTTATTATTGAATTATTTGAGAATACGACCTTGCAAATATATTCGACAAAGATTCGGCATTGAGAAATCCTGGTTGAACCTTAGGAATATATAATTGTGTCATTAGGGGTTATGTGATTTGGGTGCTGGTCCGTACGTCCTACCGGTGGCTGAGTTATCTGGCATGTATTGCTGATACTCGTCAGCTTATATGAGCAGCATCGTGTGACTTTGTCATGACCATCAGCTTGTGTGAGCAGACTCGTTGATAGCTCTAGTGTGAGCATTATATGTGATACGAGATTGAGATAGCTTTAGCTATGTATGTGGCACTTAGGGTGTGAGATTCCCGAGTATCCGATAGTATTCTGAATGGTTCAATGGGTATGTCAAAAATGTGGGTAAATATGAGTTTGATACGGTATGGTATAAGTATGTACATGAACCGAGCAATACATTGAAATAAGGAAAATTATGAAAGTTACATCTAACTTTGTGAATGCAAATGTGGTAGGTTGGTGATTAATTATAAGCTATGTTATGTTATGTTATGTTATGTTTTATTTTCTTAATTTGAGCATATATGATGAGTTGATTTAAATGTTATACGAACTTACTAAGTTTTATAGCTTACTTTGTTTAATTTTCCGTGTTTTATGGTGAAACCAAAGTTAGCTCGGATTCGAGATTGTCGGAGACTTTGTCACACTATCTAACTATCACCTTGGTACTTTTGAACTTAAGTATCTTGAGTATATGACATGTATAGGAGTTTGATCATTTTGGTATATTTGTTGTTAATGAATGTAGTCGTTTGAAATGGCTTGTAAATATTGAGATTTTGGTTGTGTATATGTAGCCATGAAAGTTGGCTTATCTTGGTTGGTTTGGTTGTGTATATATTAGTGCATATGGTTCTTATTATGAGCTTGATTATGGATATGTGATGTTTGTTGGTATTTGGTAATTTGAGGTACTGAATGGTTGAAAAATTAATTTGGTATGTTTATGAGATTAGACTAAATGATGAAAAATTGGAAGTGTTTATATTAATGATTTGAGATTAGGAATTTTGGTATGAAATTGAATGGTATATTGTTGTATTGGTGTGTTTTAAATTGGTTGGTATTGAAATGGGATGAATTATGTTTGGTTGAGGTTATTAGAATTCCTATTTTTATGCCATGAATTGTGCCATTTGAGTTGGTGTAGGTACATGCAAATTGGGTGGCAAAATGGCTTGGTAAATAGCCTATTTTTGTCCACACAGGTAGAGACACGGGCGTGTGTCTCAGTCGTGTGTGACACACGGTGATATTGCACGGCAGTGTGTACCCTAGTGTTGAATTAAAAATCAAGTCAGTATTCTCCACATGGCCCAGCACACGGGCGTTGATTAGGCCGTATGGCATAAGTCAGTATACCCTATAGGTTTGGCATGGCCTAGCACATGACTTGGCACACGGACGTGTGTGGCTATTTTTAGGGCACACGGGCATTTGTGTTGGCTGTGTGACCCAAGTCAAAGACTTACACGGGGTTAGACACAAGCTGGGACATAGCCATGTGATCCCATTTCGAATGTCCACACGGCCTCTGACACGGGCGCTGTCTCACACGGCTGGGCCACACGGGTGTGTGTCCCCTGTAGTTTGAAAAATTTTCTAAGTCTCGTAAAAATCTCTTGAGTTATCGATTTAGTCCCGAATCACCCCGAATGCATGTTTTGGGCCTCGTAGGCTCATAATAGGGACAATGTGGTTGATTTTGAATATTTGAAATTTGAAAATGTATATGAAATGAATGTTTAATTGTATTATAAGTTTGGTAATGCTCCGTAACCCTATTCCGGCATTGAATATGGGTGAGGGGTGTTACAGTAATAGTCCCAAAGATACCTGATGTTCAGCTTTAACTTGTTGACATATCAAACATCTAGATACGAATTCAGAAATATCACACTTCATTCCCGGCCAGCAATACATTTGTTTCAAATTGTTGTACATTTTATTACTCCCCGGATGCACAGATATAGTACCACTGTGAGCTTCATATAAAATCTTTTGTACAAGTTTCGAATTCTTTGCTATACAGACTTTGCCTCAGAATAACAAACAATCATCAGGTCCAATCTGAAATTTTGAATCAGAAATCTATTCACACTATACCCATTTAGCTTGTAACTCATTATCACTTTTCTGAGCTTCGTAGATTTGCTGTAGAAACGTCGGCTTAGTTTTTAACTCAGCTAAGATTGAACCATCTTCAGACAATGACAACTGGGTAATCATTGCTCGTAAAGCAAACAGAGACTTTATACTCAGAGCATCTGCAACTATACTTTCTTTTCCCGAGTAATAATAAATTACCAAATCATAATCTTTTAATAGTTTATGTAACACCCCTAACCTGTATCCGTCGCCAGACTAGGATTAAGAGGCATTTCTGGACAAATCGGAACATTTAACATTCATTTCACAAACATCATAGCATCATAAATCATACATCAGTACAAAGTCCCTAACATAGGTCTATGAGACCTTAAACATGCTTTAGAAGTAGGTCGGGACTAAACTGAACACATACGAAATTTTTGAAACTTAAACATTTTTCAAAGTTATACAGGTCACATGCCTGTGTGAGCAGGCCATGTGCCTCACATGGTATTAGACACGCCCGTGTGTCTAAGCCGTGGCAAAATAGGGCATACATACTAACTTATTCACACGGCCACAAGACACACCCGTGTGCCAGACAGTGTGAAAATTAGGGAGGCTACTGACTTGGGCCACACGGCTAGTCACATGCTCGTGTGTCTAGCTCGTGCTCGAAATTGACTTGGCCACACGGCTTAGCACATGCCTGTGTGTTTGACCGTGTGGTCTGCCCAGGCTCATTTTGAAATGGCCATTGAGTAACACGGCTGAGACACACATCCATGTCCCTGCCTGTGTGGGCAAAAATAGGCCATTTACAAGGCCAATTTGCCATCCATTTAGGGTCCTCCCTACAAGTACCATTCAAGCATCAAATACATCATATTTCCAACCAAATTCAACCAGACAACATTCATCATTCATATCATATATTCATCAACCAAATTCATGCTCATTATTCAAACCAAAACATGCCAAATCATAAACCAAAGACACATGTTTCCTAATATCAATATACCTTATTCAATCTCATACCATGAACTTACTAAATTCTTCAATTAAACACATACCAAAACTTACCAAATTAATTAATTCACTGTGGCCATCCATGAACACATCATATTAGCATATTTTCATCACAAAGTTATAATCATAATTCATTCTTATATAAAATCAAAATCAAGCCATATCACATGGCTAGATATACACATTACAAAACATATACAAGTACTTCTAGCCTATACATGCCATACTTCAATATTTACACTTTCAAAGTACCAAAATAGAGTCGATAGTGTGATGATAATCCTCGACGATCCCCAAGCTCCCAGTACCTTCGATATCTATAAAACAGTTAAAAACATACACAAAGTAAGCTTTCAAAAGCTTAGTAAGCCATATACAAATAAACTTATCATTTTAATCATATAAGCATTGTTAAATTACATATATTCATAGTCAAATGCTATCATAAACTACATAGTTCATATACATTTCACATATTCCCAATTCATTTTCACATATAACATATTTTCTCATACTTATAACACATTATCTATTGCACATGTACTTACCTTATATTCTCAAACATTGAACACATTTCAAACGTACCTAATTCAAATACAAATTTCATATGTTCATTCTTTTCCGGAATGCCAGTTGAACCGTTCGGAATCATAAGGATATGCGGATAGCTCGGAAAGCTTGTACAATGCCAACGTCCCAAACGTAGTCTTACATGTAACCAAATATCAATGCCACTATCCCGGACAGGGTCTTACACGAAATCAAATATGATGCCGATGTCCTAGACATGGTCTTTGTAACACCCCTTACCCGAGACCGTCGACGGAGTCGAGCACGAGGTGTTACCTGACTTAACTTACTAATTCGGGGCATAAAATTTTATTTTAAAATTAATTTATTTATATTCATTCAATATGTCCCTAAAAAGGGCCCTCGAGACCCTAAAACATGTAATTGAAAGGGTTCAGGACCAAATCGGGAACATTAAAATTTTTTCGAATACTTAGACAAATCAAAACAATTTATTTCATTATTCCTTATAAAACTGTCCACCTGCATCATAGTCACTAAATAAATCATAACTCGAGTCATAAAACTCAAAATTTAAATTCGTGAATTTTTCCTGAAACTAGACTCATATATCTTCTTACTATTTTTTTTTAGAATTTTTGGTCTAGCCAATTAGTATAGTTTATTAGTTAAAGTTTCCCCTGTTGCACTATTTGACTACTCTGACCTCTCCTCACTACTAATCAATTTTCTCCCTGTACAGAATTCAAATAACCATGCTGTTAATTTCTCTTGAAAGTAGATTCACAAAGGAATCTAGAAATATAAACTATAACTCCTAGTTATTTTTTTATAATTTTTAGTGAATTTATAAAGTCAAAATAGGGGATTCAAAAATCACTCTGACCCTGTCTCACTAAAATTCAAATATATCGTAATATGCACTTTTTTGCTTACTCTGTTTCTTTCATATGAAAATAGACTCAATAAGATTTAATTCTATATCTCATTCATCACCTAATTCCATTTCTACTATTCTTGGTGATTTTTCAAGATCACGTTACTGCTGCTGTTCAATACTATTTTTAATGCTAATTTCACTTTTTCATGATTTATTTGTATTAACTACCATTTAGGCATACATAACACCGAAACATGTTCTTCATTAACCATTTCAATAGCTGATCATTATCAAATATTTACATACCATTCTTTAGCCGTATCATAAGGACGGTTGTAAACGAAGATACCCATTTGATAACTTGATAGTCGATAGTGTGAAGTGATCTCCGACGACCTCCAACCCAAGCTTGCTTTTAAGTACTCTGAAACATGGGAAAGTGAAAGAAGTAAGCTTATAAAGCTTAGTAAGTTCACATGTAAAATAATAAGCATTAGCAATCAATTTAGCTTACTACTATGCTGTCATAATTTGCTTAAATAATGTTTAGTTCTTACTTTCCCATCTTACTCATCTGTAACCTTAGCAAAGGCTCAAAATACAAAAGGCACCTTACTTAATAGCTTGCTTACATACCTGCAACATCTCACGTAACACATGAGTACTCTTTCATAATATAGGCATATTGCCAATCATGTCATAAAGTGTCACAAGCATAACTGAAAACTCATCACTTACTTAATACTTGATAATCTCAATTACCTACAATCTCAATTTTAAATAAGCCTTAAATGCATACCTGTACTCTTTCTTCATGTTCTCACCTTGTCTTTTCTTTGAATTACTCTTTGGATTACTCAGGAACCTTTTCCTTTTTGAACTTACCATTGCCATGTCTTGACATGGTCTTACGTGGTATCCTTGCCTTATGGGCTCACCAATGCCATGCCTTGGCATGGTCTTACATGGGACCTTTGCCTTATAGTAACTCATCAATGTCATGCCTTGGCATGGTCTTACATGGGACCTTTGCCTTATAGTAACTCATCAATTCCATGTCTTGACATGGTCTTACATGATTTCCTTACCTTATAGAACTTACCATTTCCATGTCTTGACATGGTCTTACGTGGTATCCTTGCCTTATGGGCTCACCAATGCCATGCCTTGGCATGGTCTTACATGGGACCTTTGCCTTATAGTAACTCATCAATGTCATGCCTTGGCATGGTCTTACATGGGACCTTTTCCTTATAGTAACTCATCAATGCCATATCTTGACATGGTCTTACATGATTTCCTTGCCTTATAGAACTTATCAATACCATGCCTTGGCATGGTCTTACATGATATCCTTATCTTACCAAATGCCATGTTCCAAACATGGTCTTACATGGTATCCTTGTCTTAGTGCCAATGCCACATCTTGATGTGGTTTTACATGGAGTCCTTAATCAATGCCGATGCCATGTCTTGACATGGTCTTACACGGAATCCTTGCCTTACCAATGCCATGTCTTGACATGGTCTTACATGGTATCCTTAATGGTCAATTCCTCCTTAAATGCCATGTTATGAACATGGAATTTTCCGTCAATTCTTCCTTAATTGCCATGGTACAACCATGGACTTTGAGATATTAATGCCTTGTCAAGTCATAGCTGAAACATACTTGCTCAAATACTCAATGTTAGTCGCACAACTCAATAATAACAATACTAATAACAATAATTGCATAATAATACAATGCTACTCAACTTACATACTTACATTCTCAATCTTATCATATCATCAACTTAACTTATTCTCATCAAACTATGCTAGTCAACACTTTCTTGTTGTCATACAAAGCCATAATACAAAATATGGTCTTACATATAAATTATACAAGTTCTCTTTCCAATATCGAATTATTATCGAACATTAATCATTATATCTGAAACTCAATACTAAAGTATTTATGGCCAAAATATAAATTTATCATTCAAATATTCATAATTAAATTCTTATTAAACATATGAACTTACCTCGATACCAAAACGACCATTTTACCAACTTTCTTGATTTTCGATTTTTCTCCCGTTCTAGGTCCAAATCTCACTTTCCAGGATCTAAAACATCATATTTCACTTATTTTATTAATGTACTATTCAAAACATTCCCTAACTCAAACTTTGGTAAAATTACAATTTTTCTCCTAAACCTTTGCAGAATTACGATTTTACCCCTAGGCTCGGAAATTAAAATTTATCCATTTTTATTATGCTTTATGAAAAGATGAACATTTTTCCTTTCTATGGCAACATCAAATTCCCACTCTATCATGTACTTATGAACATTAGGTATTTTTACCGATTATGTTGTTTTACTCGTTTTCATTTAAAATCGCTTAGCAAAAGTTGTTTAACATAATTTAAAGCTTCATATTCTACCATAAAAAATCAAAATAAACAAATTTAACCTATGATTATTTTTCCAAATATGAACCCTAGCATGAATTATTGCTAGAATAAGCTAAATCAAGTTACAAGGACTCAAAAAACGTAAAGAACATTAAAAATAAGGCTAGAACGGACTTACTATTGAGCTTGGAAAGCTTGGAAACCCTAACAATGGCTTTTCCATGCTATATTCGGCCTCCATGAAGAAGATGGACCAATTTTGGCTTTATTTTCCTTTTTTAATTCTTTTAATTACTAAATGACCAAAATGCCCTTAAAGGCTTTTCTTTCAAATTTGTCCAATTATTGCCCATTTTCATCCAAACTTAAATATAATGATCTAATTACTAAATAAGGACCTCCACTTTAAGAACCCATTTCAATTAAATCCTCTTTATTATCTAGAATGCACATTTTGCTAATTTTACAATTTAGTCCTAATTATCAAATTAGGCACTTATACATAAAATTTCTTCACGAAATTTTCACAAAATTATTCAGTCAATGAATAAACCTTAAAACTTAATCAGAATAAAATTTTTGACCTCGGATTGGTGGTTTCACAACCACTATTCCGTTTAGGCCCTATTTCGGGATGTATAGTCTTACACATAAATCATAAGTCGATGCCAACGTCCCAGATGTGGTCTTACACGAAAACACATATCGGATCCTATGTCATGACATATGTATCCTAACTATTCCTAAGGTTCGTACGAGGCTTTTTGGACATCGAAACACTGTCGATACTTTCTCGGATATCTCATATTCAATTCAATAAGCCATTCATCATTGTTCAATAGCATATAAGAATAAATAAACCATGACAATCACATTTATTTGTATATAGACTTACCTACGGAAATGAACGAAAATGAGTGACTATTCAACGACTTTCGTTTTCCCCCGATCTAATTCTATTTTCTTTAGTTCTTGATCTAAATCAATTCAAATTTAACTTATTCAAACTCACATTCATTCAAATCAATACAAAAACACATATTTAGGCATTTTACAAATTAGCCCTCACATTTTTACATTTTGACACTTTAGTCCCTATTTCACAAAATCACAAAATACACATAAATTTTTTTGTACACATGCCTAGCCGAATATTCATAGTGTTCATCTAAGCCCCCACATTTCATTTATTTCACATTTTAGTCCTTTAAAATATTATTTTTTACAATTTAGCCCAAATTACTCAAATTCATTAAAAATTCATAGACAAAACATATTAACCCAATACATATCTTTCATTTACTAACATCAAACTCCATAAAACTCATAATTTCATCAATGGCTCAACTCAAAATCATCAACAATTTCAGAAATTCAAACATGGGCTTGATAGAACACTAAGCAACAATCACAAAAACGTAGAAATTATCAAAAACCAAACAAAATCCATACCTTAATCACCAAATCAAAGTGCCGAACCCTAGCTTGTGTTTTTCTTCTTATTTCCTTAGTGATTTTTAGCAAAATAATGAATAAATGAAGCCAAAATTATGTTTTGTTTAATTAATAAATATTAATTCATCATTTAGCATTTTACCCTTGTTTTAATAACTTATAGACATTAATATTAAGGTTATTTATGACCAATCCCACTATCCATGGTCCAATTAAATAATAAGGACCTCTCATTTAATAAGAAAAATCAATTAAAAACTTTAACAAATGACAGAAAACTTTTACATTTTATGCGATTAGATCCTTTTATCAAATCGGTCACACAAACGATAGAATTTTCACATGAAATTTTCACACATACTAATTCACATATAATAAACTCAAAAAATAATATTAAAATATTTTTCTGACTCAAATTTTTGGTCCCAAAACCACTATTCTGACTAGGGTCTAAACCGGGCTATTACAATTCAAGCCATCTCCGTTGTCTCAGATTCAAATCTTTCTGCGACATCAAATACTTTAAACTTTTATGATTGGTGAATATATGACACTTTTCATCGAACAAATAGTGTCGTCAAATTTTCAGTGCAAAAACAATAGCTGCCAATTCTATGTCATGTATCGGGTAATTCTTTTAATGTGGTTTATGTAACACCCCGTACCCGAGACCGTTGCCGGAGTCAGACACGAGGGGTTCGCAGACTTAAATCACTTATTGCACAGTCCATTTTAAATTTCCAGACGAGCTGGCTAACTGCGTCACTGTCACCTTAAAAATCATATCTCGAGTTCCAAAAGTCGAAAACCAGTTCCGTAAATTTTTCCTGAAACTAGAATCATATATCCATCTAAAAATTTTTTTGTAGAATTTTTGGTTGAGCCAATTAGTACAGTTTATTAGTTAAAGTCTCCCCTGTTTTAGGGTTCGACCACACCAACCTTCAGGCATTACGACTTGGATATCTCCCTGTACAGGGCTTCAATACTGATGCCATTTGTTTCTATAAAAACTAGACTCGAAAAGGAATCTTTACATATATGTAACAACTTCTAATTATCTCTGGTTAATTTATAATGAATTTCCAAAGTCGGAACAGGGAATCCAGAAACCGTCCTGGCCCTGTTTCGCGAAAACTTAAATATCTCCTAATATACTATTCATATGATCATTTCATTACTTTCCTATGAAAATAGATTCATCAAGGTTCGATTACATAATTTATTCACTATTTAATTCCATTCCTACCATTTTTAGTGATTTTTCACATCCACGTCACTGCTGCTATCAGCATCCATTTTTAAGGTAGACTTTACCTATTACATAGTTTCCATGCCTCTTAATGAACATATACATTCAAGATGACTATAACATTATGCTCAAAACGTATATAAGCCATTTTCGCATGGCTATCCAAAGTTTTACATACTAAAGTTCAAACAAAACATAATAGCCTATACATGCGAAATGTTCTCTTAGACCAACTAGGAAGAAGATACCAAAAGTTGCAAGTCTGGTGTGATGACTTGACGATGGTCCCGAGCACACAAAAATGGATCAAAGGAACCTAAACAAGTGACAAATAAACACACCGAATGAATATATAACTCAAGAAGTCATAAGCATTACACTACTGTCCATTTATAAAATATCATAAAAGAAATCAAATAATGCAAGATTAGGTACTCCATCCATACCGACTATGCCATAATTTCACGCACATTTATGATTACATGCTCTCAACTAGCCAAGCCTCCATTGACATCTCGTATGATATTCGATATGATATTTGATGCATCTCCACACATCATTTTATTTTCATTTAGATTATACTAATAATAGCATTTCATCTACTCCACAATAATATTATGTTCCTACTTCAAATATACTCACCACATAGGTTCAAGACTTACCAAGCTCAGTTCCAAATATAAACATAACATCAAACATCAACCAAGAAGACAACACCTATGGCCGAATATCATCTCCATCCCATAGCAAAGATTTAAACCATGGGCTAGGTAGAACTCAAACTAACAACTAAAAACATGCATGAATCTCATGGACAACATCAAACATACCTTAGTCTAGCAAACTACCATAGCTGATTTTCTCAAGCTCTTCCCCCCCTTCTTCTTAGAACATTCGGCCAAGGAAAAAAAATGTGAAAGGATGGACACTTTTTTTTCCTTTGTTTTCATCATATTCCTTTTTTTCATTATTTTATTCTTTCTAACATAACCACTAACCCAACATGTTTGCAACATGTTTCCACTCATAGCATGGCCGGCCACCATGCTTAAATTTTGGGTAAATTGACATGCAAACCCATCACTTTCACAACATGCATTAATAGACCACTTTACATTTGCCTAGCACATTTCTAAATTTTCTCACATAAGTCCTATTTGATAAAATTCACTTACAATTAACAAAATCCAAACATGAAATTTTCACACATGCATATGTACATATAATGAGCATCAACTATGATGGTTAATTACTTTTTTTTTTATGACTCGGTTTAGTGGTCCCGAAACCACTTTCCGACTAGGGTCAATTTAGGGCTGTCACAGTTTAAGCTATCTAGAAGCATAGACTATTACTTTACCTTCTTGCGTCAAAACACAACCTAAACCATTCAATGATGCATCACTGTAAATTACAAATTCCTTACCCGATTCAGGCTAAACTAGAACTGGTGTTTCAGTCAATAAGGCTTTCAATCTGTCACAACTTTGTTGACATTTATCGACCCATTAAAACTTCACATCTTTTTGCAATAACCGTGTTATCGGCGAAGCTATCATCGAAAATCTTTTACAAACCTCTGATAGTAACCGGTTAATCCCAGAAAACTTCTAAATTCAGTTACATTTTTCTCTGGTTTCCATTTAACAATGCCTGATATTTTACTCAGATCTATGCTGATGCCTTCAGCAGATACTATATGTCTAAGAAAACCAACTTCTCGAAGCAAAAATTCACATTTGCTAAGTTTAGCATACATTGTTTTTCACGCAGAGTTTGTAGAACAATTCTCAAATGATCAACATGTTCATTTTCATCTTTGGAATATACCAAAATATCATCAATGAATACAGAAAAAAATCTATCCAGATACAGTCTGAAAATTCTATTCATTAAATCTATAAATACTGCAGGTGCATTTGTCAAGCCAAATGGCATCACAAGAAATTCATAATTTCTATACTTGGTTCTGAAGGCTGTTTTTGGTACATCTGAGTCTTTTACTCGTAACTGATAATAACCAGAACAGAGATCAATCTTTAAAAACACGGTGACACCTTTCAACGGATCAAACAAGTCATCAATGCGGGGAAGTGGATACTTATTCTTGATTGTAACTTTATTGAGCTGACAATGGTCAATTCATGGTCTCAATGAGCCATCCTTTTTCTTCATAAACAGAACTAGTGCACCCCAAGGTGAGAAACTAGGTCGAGCAAAGCCTCTGTCAGCCAGTTCTTGCAACTATGTTTTCAACTCTTTTAATTCTGTAGGGGCTATTTTGTATGGTGCTATAGATATCTATGTTGTTCCCGGAACAAGATCTATAGAAAATTCAACCTCTCTAACCGACGGTAATCCATGTAATTCTTGTGGAAATACATCAGGATACTCACAAACTACTGGCACTGACTTAATCTTTAATTCAGACACTTTGGTATCCAACACATAAGCAAGATAATGATCATACCCTTTTCTAACATATTTTTGTGCTGACATGACTGATATCACATTAGACAAACCATCCAATTTATCATTTTCAATACAAAGTAATTCTTCGTTTTGACATTTCAATACAATATGCTTCTGTTTACAATTTACCACTGCATCATGCTGAGTTAACCAGTCCATACCCAGAATCATATCAAATTCGTCAAATGACAATAACATCAAATCAGCTGGGAAACAATAACCCCGTATCATTAAAGGAAAATTCTTAAAAAAAATTATCCACCATCACATATTGGCCCAGGGGTTCGATACTTTAACCATGAATTCAGTGAACTCAACAGGAAAATTTTTATTAGACACTAAATTCATGCAAATGTATGAATATGTCGAACCAGGATCAATTAAAGCAATTATATCAGTATCAAAAAGAGAAAAAGTACCAGTGATAACATTAGGTGCAAAGGCTTCCTCACGTGCACGAATAGCATATGTCCTTGTTGGTGCTCGTGCCTTAGATTTGATAGTTGAATCTTTTGTCGTACCTCAGCTTCCACTCACATTACCGAGATTTCGAGGTGGCCTACCTCTGGTAGTTGTATTGTTCGGCCTTGAAGTTTGAACGGTATCTTTTTTAGGCTTTTTTGAGCAATCTCTGTGATAGTGGTCAAAAGAACCACATCTAAAACATGCTTCGCTTCTCATGTGGCACTTACCAAAATGTAATTTATTACAGTGTTTGCACCTGGGTTTAGTGTTTCTAACACTGCTGGCATTCGCTACAGATGTAGCCTGATATCTCGGATTAGAGTGTTGAATACCCCTGTCTCTCCCAGAGTACCCCACGGAGGTAGTAGAATGATCAAAATTTTTCTTTGATTTCTTTGAGGCCGATTGATATGACTTTCCCGTAAATCTTTTACTTCAAGTTTTAGCTTCCATCTCAGCCTGTCTTTTCTCTTTACTAAGCTCTTCGGCTTTGTATGCCTGGTCAACAAGTACAACAAATTCTTTTATTTCAATAATCCCAACTAGCAATTTTATATCTTCATTCAGACCCTCTTCAAACAGCTTACACATTACGATTTCAGCAAGGATACACTCTCGGGCATACTTAATCAGTCGGAAAAATTCCCATTCATACTCAGATACAGCCATATTCCCCTGTTTAAGATCTAAAAATTCCTTCCGTTTTTATCTAGGAATCTTTGACTGATGTACTTCTTTTTAAATTCAGTTTGGAAAAATTCCCAAGTAACCATTTCTTTCGATACAATAGAAATTAGGGTATTCGACCATTGGCAGGCTAAATCTTTTAGCAAAGATACATCACATTTCAGACATTCAGCTGGTGTACAAGATAATTCATCCAAAACCCTGATAGTATTTTCCAACCAAAATTCAGCCCTTTCCGGATCATCTTCAGCTGTAGCTCTAAATTCTTCTGCCCCATATTTATGAATTTTATCAACAGGAGGCTTACCGGCTCTAACAAGTTATGTACCTGGTGGCATATTAGGAACTGATTGAGAAACAGGAGGGGGTGGAATTGTTGTACATCTAGATTTGTTCTTACATATTCAGTAAACCACTGATTCATCATTTGAAGGAAGGCTTTTTTTGCCTCTCCTCCTTGACTTTCAGTGTAACATCTCTAACCCGTATCTGTCACCGAACTAGGGTTAAAGGCATTACCGGACACAATTAGAACAATTAACATACATTTCATAAGCACCAAAGCATCAAAGATCAAATATCAATATAAAGTCCCTTATATAGGTCATCGAGACCTTAACTTGCATTAGAAAAGAGTAGGGACTAAACCGAACACATAAAATTTTTTTCTAAAATTTAAACATTTTCAAAGAAGTACAGGCCGCATGCCCGTGTAAACAGGCCGTGTGCCTTACACGGCAATAGACACTCCCGTGTGTTTAGGCCATATCAAAATAGGGCGTACATACTGACTTGGTCACACAGCCATAAGACACGCCCGTATGCCTTGGCCGTGGTCAAACCTAACTTAGGCAACACGACTAGCCACATACCAGTGTGCCTTGGCCGTGCTCAAGCCTGACTTACAATTGTAGAGTACCTCAAGGACACACGGCCGTGCAACATAGTCGTGTGTCGCACACAGCTGAGAAACACGCCCGTGTCCCTACCCATGTGGAAAAAATAGGCCATTTGAATACCCATCTTGCCACCCCAATTGGGTCAAACCTACAAGCACCAAACCAAACATATTTGCTCAACATTTTATGACCAATTTACAGCCAAAACATAATCCATTCATGACATATCATTGTCAACCAAATTTCCATCTCAATTCATCAACCAAATCATAACAAATCTAAATAAAATCATACCAAACATATGTTTCAATTTCATGATCAAAACTTATCAATTACCATAGCTAACTCATGCCAAAAGCTTATCAATCTTACCATTTCTTATATTCATACATAAACACACCAAATATATCATATTGCCTCATAATTCATATACTAAAACCATATCATAATCACATTCATACCAAGCCATATCACATGGCTAAATATATATACATCACAAAACATAATTTAAACATTTCTAGCATATACATGCCATACTTTAATATATACATTTTCAAAGTATCAAAATAAGGTTCGATAGTGTGGTGATGATCCCCGAGCTCACAGTAGCTTTGATATCTATAAAACAATGCAAACACACACAAAGTAAGCTTTCAAAAGCTTGGTAAGCCATATACAAATAAACATATCATTCAAAGCAAATAAGTATCATCAAATCATTTATACTTTGTTTACCAATGTTAACACAAATCTCTTATTCAAATACTTACCTTTCATTCTCAAATAGGCTATACAAAGTAAACATACCTGAGTCTGATATGATTTCACAAAGTTATTCATTTTCTTGGAATGTCCGTTTGAACCATTCGGAAACGTAAGTATACGCAGATAGATCAGAAAGCATATACAATACCGACGTCCCAGGCGTAGTCTTACATGTAATCAAACATTGATGCCACTGTCCCAGACAGGGTTTTACACGAAATCAGATATGATGCCAATGTCTCAGGCATGGTCTTACACGCAAAATAGATATTGGAAATCCTATGTCATGACATATGTATCCTAACTATTCCTAAGGTTCGTACGGGGCTTTTCATACGTTGGAACTTTGTCGATACTTTCTCGGATAGCATATATTTAGCTCGGACATTCATTCATCACAATTCAATATCAAATGAATAATAATAATTCAATTTAAACTAGCTTATTTGTATATAGACTTACCTCGTAGGGATTCGGATTGATGGAATCAGTTACTCAACGACTTTTGACTTTCCCCGATCTAATTCTATATTCTTTAGTTCTCGATCTAAATCAATTCAATTTTAACTTATTCAATCAAACATTCATTCAAAACAATCCATATACAACAATTAGGGCATTTTGCAAACTAGCCCTCACATTTTTGAATTTTGACACTTTAGTCCCTAATTCACAAAATCACAAAATACACATAATTTGCTTGAACACAAGCTTACCCAAATTTTCATAACTCTCATACAAGTCCATACATTTCATTTATTTTACAGTTTAGTCCCTAAAATTTTTTTTTTTACAATTTAGCCCAAATTACTCAATTTCATAAAAAATCCAAAGACAAAATATGTAAACCCAACATCAAACTTTCATTTATCAACAACTAACTTCATAAAACTCATAATTTCATCAATGGAACATTTCAAAATAATTATCAAAATCAGAAATTGAGGCATGGGTTTGATAGTATACGAAGCAACGATTACAAAAATGTAGAAATTATCAAAAACTGAAACAAAAACGTACCTAAATGAAAGCTTAATATTGTCGAACCCTAGAAAGCCTTTTTCTTTTCTTTCTTTTGTGTTTTTCGGTCATGGATGAACAAATGACCATAATTTCATAACTTTATTTTAGTTATAATTCATTTAATAATTGTTTTACCATTTTGCCCTTTCATTAAAACATAAATAAACCATTATAATAAGGCCATATATGTCCACTCATGCTTCTGATGGTCAAATAGCATAATAAGGACCTCTTATTTATAAAGCCAAATCAAATAAGAACTTTTAACAAGTAGTAAGCAACTTTTACATTTTACGCAATTAGGTTCTTTTATCAAATTGAGCACAGAAACAATCAAATTTTCATATGAAACTTTCACATATGCTAATTCATAGATCATAAACATGGAAAATAATATTTAAATATTTTTCTGACTCGAATATGTGGTCCTGAAACCACTGTTTCGACTAGGGTCAAGACCAGACTGTTAACCTCAGATACGGGCCTTCTACTACTAGATGCTACTTTTTGAACTAAAGCTTGAGCATTGCTATCAGCTTCTTCAGATTCAGCTCAATTGGATGAAATTACTATATGAAAAACATATTTAAAACGGTCAGGAGATATCACACTATCACAGATTATATAATAGCATGTATAGTTAGACTCACGTATGCTAAGTTAGTCCTAGAATCGACCAAACCATAACTCTGATACCAATAAATGTAACACCCCTAACCCGTATCCGTCGCTAAAACAGGGTTACAGAGCATTACCAAAATAAACAAATCAAATACAGACATTTCATATTATTTAACATTCATGTCAGATATTATTCATAAAGTCCCTTATATAAGTCCTTGAGGCCCAAAACATGCATTAGAAACAAGATGGGACTAAACCGAGTACTCAGAGAATTTTTCGTGAAATTTAAAAATTTTTCCTAGGTGCAGCGTACACACGCCCATGTAAGCTTGTGTCTATACCCGCGTAACTCTCTAACTTGGGTCACACAGCCAAGTCACACTGTAACGCCCCAATTTTCGAGAATTCTGTGAGCGTTGGCAAATTTTAAATTTTGGTGTTCTATCTGCTTGGCGTAGATTTAATCAGGTTAGTGGGTCTCTAGAAGGCCCAAGTTTAAGTTAAATCCGGTAATTTTAGTTAATTTTAATTCTATAGAGAAAGGGGTTCTGGTTAGCTGGGCTTTAAGGTATTAGTTGGGTAAAATAAAACACAAGGAAGCCCGTGGTAAGTTGGCTTGTGGTGTCACTTGGGGGCTTGAGAGGTGGCGTGTGGATGACCAAGGAGAGCTAAGGTTCGAGTCGCAAGGTATCAAATTAGTGACATTAATTTTTATGTGCAGAAAAGGTAAGTAATGGAACCTAAGTGAAAGACTGTCAGGAGGAGTTTAAATTGCTCAAGGGATTGAGTAAAGAGGGGATAAGGTAGAGGATTTAGGAGCTGATTGGGAAGAGTAGTGATGGCTGAATAGTGGACTCTTGAGGAGCAAGAGTTGGCCGGCCAAGGGTTTCTTTTGGGGGGCAAAATTCGGCTAGGTTAAGTGCCAGTATAAATTCGGCATTAGGGGGGAAAGTTGTGACGTTTGCTGACCATTCTCCTCTTCTTTATTTTCTCCTCTCCTCTTATACTTTTTCTTTTTCTTCTTTTCCTCCATAGCTGAATCTCTCTAACCACTTGTGCATCTCCATATTTTGCTTCAAATGTTCCTAAAAACCTTCATAGCCATTGCCATAAAAACCGAAAAACCCATACTTTCTTCTGTGTCGATTTCTTCTAGCTAATTTTATTATCTTTTCCATCATTCTTGGCTGATTCTCTAGTTCTCCATACCTCAAGGTTCTGTCGACAAGACCATAGCAAAACCCTCCTATTTCATCTTTCTTTACACAGCTTCAACAAAAGCCGAAAACCCCACTCTCTTAGGGATTTGGCCGAATAGTGAGATCACTGAAGGCTCAAATTTTGTTATCATTTGAGGGCTTAGATCGGCATCAAAATTGAGTAGAAATTAATTGGGATCATTGACCAAAGGAACCGGTGGTAAGTCTTTTTAATCTAGTCTTTATTTCGTATTTTAGAAAAAAATGAAACCCCTAAAGGTTAGGGAGGCTGTCGACTTGGACTTGTAGCCCTAAGGGGTTTTGATAATTGTTTTGTATTAATAATAATATGATCTAGAGGCTGCTGATCAAGGGCTTGGACAAGTGGAGAAGCGGGATCTAAGTCTAGTCGCAAACTTCGGCAAAGGTAGGATTACCAGTGCCTAGGGTGTTATGGCCGAATAAGGTAAGGAGTTATTATGTAGTTTGTTTCGGTAGTAGATTAACGTGGTAGTAATATAATTTTAGGTAGTTCAGGCGTGGATCTCGTCAATGAATCGTCATAAAATAGGTTTGTAACTGACACCCTTTCTTAGTCTAGATCGGCAAAAGCCGAAAAGTAGAAATGCTGAAAATCGGTATTTTATAGATTTGCGAGTGTACGAATGCTTGTGAGGTAAATCGATTAATGTTTTTGGTAAGCTGCAATGTTTGGACTACAAAGTGCATGATTTCTGTGCCCTCGATATTTTTAGGCTTAATGGGCCAAAATTGGAATAAAGGGCCAACGGGCCCAATTCGGTAAAAACCCTCGGTAAGTGATTCTGTTAGTACGTGAAAGGTAGGAGTATGCATGAAAAACCCTAAAATAGATAAATTACTGATACCCCAAGGATTAAATTGACCTAATTGCATGTTTGACTGTTGTTATTTACTGTATACCATGTTGTTATCTGATGCATGGGACTGGGATATTGATGGAGGAAGTACTGAAAGTAGCCTATCCACGTACTGAAGGCTTTGCCTCAATTTACTATTAACTGAGTAGCAAGGCTGCAACTGTGGAGTGTAGGGCTGGGTGGGTTGAGCTATTCCCCACATGGAGTGTAGGGCTGGTACGGGTGGAGTGTAGCGGTTGATGGGTTGAGTAGTCTCCCCAAATGGGCTTGCATATGTTTATTGATGTTGCATGTATTTTGAAATGGGCATATGGGCTATAATGTTATCTGAATAAGGGGCTAAGGCCCAGTTTAATGTAATCTGAAAAGGGCTCTGGCCTAGTATCACTGTTATCTGAACGGGTTTAGGCCCAATGGGCTTGAGCTGACTTGGGCTTTTGATGGGTTTCCTTACACACTGAGTTTCCAAACTCACCCCTTCTTTAACCTTGCAGGTGGGCCTTGATGTGGGTGCCTTGGAGTCGAAAGGGATTCAGAGTGGCCATGGTGAACGGTTTTGGGTTTGAAAAAGAGACTGGTTTTCTCAAGCTATTTTTAATTACTATTTAATTTTTGGGTTGTAATAAGGCCATTTTAACTTTACTTTCTTCTTTGATTTTCTAGGATTATATTATTTTAAATAACTTTAAATTGATGGATAATAATTCAAATGGGCTAGACTTAGGGCGCGAT